>NC_056748.1:678306628-678488150 GCF_019279795.1 Protopterus annectens
AGAGAGCTGCATATAGGTTTCTCATTCTACTTTTATCTGACATTTGTTGGAGGTGGTAAGCTTCTAGCAGAATGTATTACATCTAAAATAAAATCCCTAAAACAGCACTAGCCAATTCTTTTGTCTGTTCCTTTTCACTTGTAATCATCCCCTGGCTAATTGTTAATGGAACAAGTGTAACCAAGTAACTGCTGTGCATTCTTTAAGGTTAGGATATGCCCGAGATTCCTCTCTCTTCACAAACAGATCTGGAAGGACACAAGGCAATACATTGTTTGACCAACAGTGTAACTATACTTTCATGGAATGTGCAGTACTGCAAAGTAAGATGCCACAAAAGAAAGATCTCTATTTCTGTAACTGAACAGTATTTGCATGCCATTCACAGATTTCAAAAGTAAAAAAAAAAAAAAAAATATATATATATATATGTATATATATATATATATATATATATATATATATATATATATATATATATATATATATATATATATTTACATACACAACCACACACACACACACACACACACACACACACACACACACACACACACACACACAGTTAAATACAGATATTTCCTCTGATTAAATGCCTCACCATTTTATATGAGAAAAGTTAAAGAAATGGCACCTGACAAGCATCAACAGACTTTATCACATTTGGGCCCCATATAGGTTGGAAAGGAACTTAACAAGACTCTCAGAAACCACATGAACCATTGAACAGTTTATTAGTCCAAGATACTGAAGATGTGCTCTCCCTAAATAACCCCAAAATATACAAGCAAGAAGCCTGCCAAGGGAATAATGGCTTCCTATACTTAAAAGGCGCTGAATGTTCAATGTTAGAAAATCCACAGGCAGATGTGACTTAAAGAACAATGTGTGGAGGCCACTAAAACATTTTGATACAATTTGTAAATGTCCTCTAGGAAATAAAATGTTTACTTGCTTGATGCCCTTTGGATCTGTTAAATATCCTAAGCATTTGTGACCATAGAGAGGCCAAGAATCTCAAATAATATTATTTTAAGAAATTTTTCACATTTTCATGGTTCCATTTATCCATTACATATTTGACAGCTGCAAATCATACAATACTGAATGCATTATGGAAATGATTAAATAATACTGCAAGCCTTCCAAGGAAATAAACTAGATGCCTCAAAGTGCAACATTCAGTCTTCAGAACGAATTCAGGAGGAGGAAAGTCTCATAAAAGTATACTGCTGTAAGGATCACGGAACTAAGTAAAGTAAAACTTGTGACCTGCAATGTAAAATTCATTGTTTTTCTTGCAATGAGGGAAGACAGTATAAATGAAGGCACATGAATATCCTTTATGTCAGTGCAGATCAGCAGCAGCAGTAATTTCCATGGTGCAGTCCTTGAGGGCCAGTCTTCCTGTCACTTTTTTTCTATTATTGATGCTTATTTTTAGTTCTAGGTTCCTGATCTGGTGTTAGCTCACCAAGCACTGTTTTCCACATACAGACTTCAAACAGAACCAGATTAGACCGTGCTTTACAGATGAAACAGAGGTCATTGCTTAGTAACCTATAAGAAACAGAATATAATGACAGCTCCTGAATCCTTTCTGAATAGTTCATGTTTTCCAGTCTTATGATCTGTCTTGTAGGAATCATTGATCTCTTTTAAAGTTTTTTCAGCTGCCTTGTGCAAAGGCTACACAATGTAGGCCCTATACTGAATAATGCGACTGACTGGCGAAATATAAAATTATACCATGATCTCTCTGAAGGAATTAGAAATATAATTTAGAATTACATAGGCTACAGAATATGCTTTTCTTAATTGTTTTATATGATCATTTATTTTTACAGTTATCATTTATTCCCTTTTATGTCAAGTTTCATGACACTGCATTTGCTAATGATAAAGGTAATATCATTACTATTACAACAGGAATATTTTTTTTTGCAGAGTATCTTTGAGAATGTTTGCAGCTTTTATTGAACTGACTGTATTGCCCAATTTGTAGACATCAGCACATTTACCATGCATAGCCTAGTTCTTACATTTATTTCGGAGAATAGTCTAAAACAAATGACGCTAGTACATACTCTGGTGGAACACAACTGGTAATGTCTATTAGGATAGACCGGAAGTCCTATACAACCTTCTTCTCTTCTGTTGGTTAATCATTGTTTATACATTTAACTACATTTGGAATTACATCTAATACTTTTAAACTGTAAAACATTTCCATATCTTGAATATAGTCAAAAGCCATAGCAGGGTAAAAAAAAGTACATGGATTGTCAATACTTCATCAAGTACTGTTTTTAATTCTTTAAAGAAAGAATGCAAGATCTACACTTTATAAAACCCTGTTGCTCCATATATAACAGAAATAGGTCCCTTAGGTCATATTCAATAAGGTGAGATATGATTCTCTCAATGACTTTACACAAAATACCGTTTAGGCTCAAGTGTTTAAATATGTCAGATTCTAATATCACTTCTCCCTTTTGAGAACTAGCCAGATATCACTACAGACTTGTCACACATTAGTGATGTCAACATGCTAATAATTTTAGTAACACTATTAGCAGGGATTTTGTTAGTGATCCTTCATTCCATTCATAAAACTACCTGATGTGTTATCTGGCTAACGAGACCAAAACTGGTAACAGTTATCATGTCTGCAGTTATATAACGGTTTCTTCCCTTATCACTATGCCACAGTAACATGTTTATTTGTTTATTTTGAATTTTATGCAAAAATAATCTGCAGGCAAATCTGCAATATCCTGTGACAGGATGATCAATTATCTGTTTATTGATTAAATCATATATTCACAGTTATATTTTTAGCGTCATTATGTAATAAAGGATAGCAATTATTGCATTAAATCTCTCTGAGCAAGTCAAGCACATAGGTACATCTGAATGACTGGGTAAGAAAGGACAGCAGTTTCTGCAATTTACTTAAACTAGATTTGTTACAACTAGGGAGCTTTTTATTCACCATTTCAACTCAAAGTAGCATATCTTTTTCAGTTGAATATCTCACTAACTTTATGATTCAACCATAATTTTATCACATTTCCCCATACATTTGAGCCTTATGATTTTTTTTGTTTAAAATGACTGCTTTAATACTATATAATTTATCATTTTTCAGCAGTTTTCATTGTTAGTCATTTTATTTATCATTGATAATGACTTAAATTAAAGAGGACTGCATTATGATCTGTACTCTTTACAGAATGGTGTAATCCTGCAGACGCAGAGAAATGTTAGTTTTATCACTATAGCTAAACTACTGTAGTCCCTAAATAGAATTCCTATTATTTTTTCCAGATTGTTTTGATTCACATAAAATCTGATCATATTTATTAGATAAGTTGAGTACCCATAAAAGATCTGGGTTGTTGTAATTCCCCAAGAGGATTGTATTTCCAATGATTTTTAGATCAGTCAGAAAATCTTCTGCTCAACAGGAGATATAGATAGTATACTGTAGATTATATACAATTATGCTGAGTACAAATGACAATATTTCTTGTTTGCGCAATTTCTATTTTCAATTTTTTTAGTAAATTGCCTATAAGTGTTATTTTATAAAGACTGAGATATTGTCTATCCATTAAGGCCTGCAAAAAATGAAAGGAGCTACACCCTGGAATCACCGATATTCCTGTTTTCATCTATACATCATAGTTCAGTAATGGTACAGATATCAACATTCTCCAAGCAAAGGAAAGCTCCTAAGCCACTCATTATATTTATTAGACTTTACATATTTAGTAAAACCTACTTTGACTCTATTTTTCAGTCTTGTGTAGCTCTCCTTTGTTACTTTTTTCTCCCTATGGAAATGTAAAATTTATTGTTCAGTACTTGTACTTGCTCAAAAAATAACTGAAGTTCATCAGAGGCAAACCACTCCAACTGGTTTCACAATTCCCTCCCAAGAGACATGCATTGATTTCAGTCTATGAGAACACATCCTCAACCACTGTGTAAAGGACATAATTTGGTTATTGTATATAGATGGCAAATTGTGGGAATCAAAGGATTTCACTAAGGAGCTGCAATTTAGCAAGTTTGTGAAAGTTTTCAATATTCCTATGGTATTCTTTCAGCATGGGAAACATATCAGCAAAACAAGTATAGACTGAAACTAAATGCCAAAAATGCATTACCATAATCTTTGGGAAGAAATATATCCCATGGAACTATTACACTGACATGACACCCATAAGAGTTCAACCATTTTGGAATCTGTGAACCTATGTGCACAGACCCCTAACTTTTGACCAGTATGTGTTCACTGTTACAAAAAAGTTCTAGTACATTGCACAGATTATAGAAAAATGGATTGTGTCTAGATCTAGGGATGTCATTGTTCCCCCTTACTCAGCCCTCATTAGGCCAATCAATGAATTTAATGCCTCCTTTTGCATTCATCTATCCAAAATCTTGCACCAACTGGAATGCTCACAGAGATACCTTAATAAAAGGATGCAAAGCCTAAATAATGTGTGCTACATGGACCGACTTAGATCCCTGCCACTATACTCAATATCCTATAGACTGCTAAGAGATGACCTGTGTATGACACGCAAGGCACCCTCTGTCCCATTACTAATGGACTTAATGCACATCAGTAAGTCAAATGATTACAGAAATACTCATCCAGGGATCTAAATCTCTTCTGCAACATCAACAGAATGGTTTGCAGGGACAAGTAGAGCTTGCAGATGATACAGCTGCTCTGGAACAGATTCCTCATTCACGAAAACTAATTTCATTCTTGTCCATATTCAGGTGCAACTTGGATCTATAGATGGGAAACAGAAAATTTACCAGAGGACTGTCTCCTGTTCTACTAATGGACAGAGGCAGCTCCTAAATGCTTTATGTCATGCATGGATCCCCCTTAAATTATATATGGTATGATCCTGGTGATTTTCATTAGAGGTAATATATAATTATCCACCATTGTATGGGTAAGGCCAATCTCTACCCAAATGGTATACATTAATTTAAACACAAAAAGGGGAACTGGCTAGACCTAAAAGGGCTGCAGTGGCAGATATCCTTGTACATACCTATGATCCTATGATTCAATCTGCTTTTGATTTGCAACATTTACGTATATTTACTGAAACATCTTATCTGCTTAGGCTTTAAGTATAACAAAGTAATTCTTTTAAACCTAGTTCTGCATTGTAAATAATAATAATATAGGTTTTAAATTTGATATGTTTCTCAAAAAAGAAAAATCATCGTTCCACTTCTTCATTCTCTAGCTTATTGTTTTCACAATATATCTGGTCTATCTTTTTAGCAGCCTTGTTTTGAAATATGTCAATACTTTTCTTTATTGGATCTTTCTTTGAATATTCAGAATTGTGACACCATCTGTATCTTACCACTGAACAAAGATGAATTCTAACTATGGGCCATTTTTTATAGACAAAAAATTATTTTCATTTTGATTATAACAGAATTTCAGTTTCAGCTAATTTATTTGCAGCTGTTCCAGCCATGCACTGATTATTAGTACTCAATAAACATATAGACTTTGAAAGTATCTCTGCCCATCTGCATATCATGGCTGACTTAACAGGTGGCAGATGAAGATTTTGCTGTGGAATACTTCTATATCCCCATTAATTTAGCAGGTAGCATTGTTGGATTTCTATATCTTCTGCAGGAATTTCATGTCAGCCTACAATGGGATCTTTACTCGGACAGTAGACACTGCATAGTTAGAAGAAGACATAAGAATTCCAAATGGATAACATTTGAAAGATATTCTGTCATACCAAGAAACATTGAAAGTAAATGTTTATATCACCCCTGCTCTGGCTTGCTAATTACCTTGCATCATGTCCCCCAGAGTATAAATATTATCAATGTCCAGAATACCATATCTGCATGGTACAGACTACTATCTGATATCAACATGCCTTGAGAGCCTAACTTTCAGTGCTCTGCCCATACCTATAGTTACTATGTTTGCTAAATTCATAGCCTCAGGAAATGTCTATTAAGTTAACACAGGCCAGATGTACATATTCCTGTTACACTCCTTGATTCAATCTTAGTTTGTAGCCTTCCCAGAAACTAATATATTCCTTTCCTTACATCAGTTTTCAGTTATGGCCAAATTCTTACCCCTGCTTCATGATGATTCTCAGTACAATGATAAACGTTCTAATTTACTTGCAGATCATCACTATGTATATCATCTTGGTGATAAATATGAAGCAATCAGCATGTACGATCTATGCATCTCCATTATTAGCCTTATAGAGCCAAGCTCCATATTTTGTATCAGCAGCAGCCCTACTCAAAGTCTTGACTGTGTGCAAAGACATTGAGTACAGCTTATAGCAGCTTATGATCATTTTCCACCTAGATTTGTTTCTCATAAATATATTTTTGAACTTATTCACAGCTACATGCATTAGCTAAAAGATTCTTTTTCTATTTAAGGATGTCACTGTGAGTAAAGTCTCAGGAACATCTGCGGTAAGCTTATTCTGCAAACTTACTGCAACACATCCATTTTGGATTGCAGTTACTTGTAGTGTCACTGGTTTATTCACATCACTACATTTTGTCACTAACTTAATTCAAAGCTGTTTCTTCCTTTACATTCCGATATCATTCTAACATGTTTCGAGGAATGTATACACTTACTACTGACCTATTCAGGATAACATTTGAAATATATTCAGTCATAACAAAAAACATCAAAAGTACACGTTTATATCAACATGCTTAGACTTACTAGTTAATTACCTTTCTTCATGTCCACTGCGGTATAAATATTATCCATGTACCTCAGTTTTGCAAATAAAATTGTGTACTATATTTTGCTCAGCTTGAGCTTTAAGTGTCTCATGATCTTCTGTAACTCATTCACTTTATCACACCCATACTAGTGTATCATTCATAATATTAATTCCTTCAATTCATTCAAACAATTATATAACCGTTAAGACAGGTAATCTCATCTCATCTATACCATGAACCTCCTCTATTTTTCTCTCTTAACCTTCTCTATAGTTTTTGACAATTTCTCTTAATAAAGCTGAATTGTTTGTTACTACCTTAAAAATGTGTTTATGTTTTTATACTTTTGTATTATTATAGTGTTGTTTTTATTGTTGTTCTTCGTGGAGCTTTTCTCCCTGGGCCTCCACTGAAAATGGACCCAGTCCAGTTGGATTATTCCGACTAGCAAATGTAAAATGAAATAAAAAAACAAAATAAAAATAATACAAAATAAATCTGAAATACTCTAGATATTGACAAGATATCAGTGGAAGACTAAAGTCATTTTTATCTTCCAATAGCTGGGTTTAAAGAACACAATTTTCCTAATTAAGCTTAACTTGTCAAAATCCCTGGTGAGAATAAAGCATGAAAAAAAATTCATTCCTAGAACAGCTAAAACATATTTTAAGTGTACATAAAAACTTTATGTTTTATATTTATGTTTAACAAACTTAAATTTATGTTTATGTTTTTCATAAGATTATGTAGCTCTATACACATACGACTTTACAGCAGCACATGTTGTCAACCTAGGCAGTAGATTTAAACTACGTTCTCTTTACACCACATGATCCATTCTGTTCATCTCCTTACTGATACGACTCTTCATACTACTAGTAGCTTTCTTGAAGCACATATTAATGGCAACATTACAACTGCTATCTAAATATGATGACATGGAAGAAAAGTATTCTGGACAGTAAATAAATGAATTTACACATATAGATAAGATGCTGACTATGACACATATGACCTCTGCTTGATCCACAAACTTTGGCAAAATAGTTTTTTTTTCTCCCATCAGATCTTCTACACCTAGTTCTTACACACTAGATTAATCAATGGACTCTTTCACACTTATAACCAAACATCATGCAGAACTTATCAATATCATGATTTTTTGTTCATTCTCTTCAGGTGTTCCATAGGTCACAAGAATCATTTTTATCATATATTTTTTTTAATTTTCAGTTGTCCCTGCCTCACAGGAAACTTTACAAAAATGCTTGAATTGTTTAAAGTGGTTTAGCCATTTCACCCTGTATTTTCAATCACCATATTCTCTGCTTCTCCTAACAATCTCCTTCCATCGCGTAACTTATGATGGCACACAAATGTCACTCTTGAATGAAAAAATTACTTATCTTAATAAACTGACAATCTTTTGCTCAGTTGCTTAATTAAGGCTGGTATTCATAATCTAGAACATTCCATTTCTGTAGCAGCAAACTGCAAATAGCTGCACTTTATGGTTATGTAAATCCCAAACATTCAGCATGAATACAGAAAAGCAAAAGAGTTGTCGTAAACACACACCCCTTTGCAAATTGGTAATATGCTTAATGCATAAGTAATAGCGGGACAGCTAAAATGTTAATAAGGGGCCTTAGATGTATGACTCATAGACTTGAATCTATAATAAGTTCATTTGCATACTAAGAGTGTAGCATGCAAATAATCCTGAATGTACATCAGTATGCTGAAGTTGTCCAGGAGAATACTGAGATGCAAGAGGAGATTAGTAGGTGTTTGTGAATACCTGGATATTTTACTGAAGGATGTATCAAAACCAAAAAAAAAAAAAAAAAAAACAAAGAAGTCAATTTTATTTGGACCCATAAAACTAAAAAAGTTCAAATTGAAATCTACTAAAAGTTGCGCTTACAGCTTTTGTCCTACTCAATATAAGGACTTCTTCAGAACTAAACAATCAATTGAACTAGAATACATACAGCTATGAATATAATTAAAGTCACATGACTTAAGTTCCAATCCATGCAATATGACTGTGCTATATGTCATCTATGTCTTCAGTGCACTTTTAAATATAAGATATGCCAACATATAAAACATAGTGGATCTTATTCTTTGACTGTTTGACTTAAAACAACTTTAGGTGCAGCCCAAAAAACAACTGGCTTATTGAGGGAAAGAATGAGACAGCACATTTCCAACAATGAACAAGCAGGTAATGTTGATGACAATTATTTTCATATTTGTAGTGGCAACAATTTAAAGAAAGTTGATACTTTATATCATGCAGATAAATTAAATTTTAAAGACTGGTTGGCAAAAAAAATTGTCTTCGTGAATAAAGAAGACAGTATTTCAAATGATACTAATCTTTGTGCATTTCTAAGTTTGAAATGAAGTTATATAAGCTTAGGAGCATATAGCTAGGGTGTTTTTATTTTTAAATGCTTAAAACAAAAAAGGGTATCAAAGGGGTTTAGATGGTGTAAGTTCTCCAACAGTACCAGTGATGAATCACCTCTATATTTTGACTTAGTAAATTTTTTTCAGAAGCAAGGACTTGAACTAATTGAACTATTAATTAAACATAATTAGGTATTTATTTCTGAATTGATGAGTGATGTAGAGGTGTTATGTGTTAAAATTGAGAAAGACTTTCTATGTTATGTACATAAGGATGATTATGACTCAATATTTACTATGGTTGATTGGTAATGTACAGTAATAATGGATAAAAGAATGCAAAAAAAATCTAGTTAGGGATGAAAAACAATATCCTTACCACATGAAAATAGAAGTGGCACTGGTTTAAAATATACAGGGTCTAGGGACAAGGGACAAATCGGGTGAGTTATACTGGAGATTTTTCAAAATGAAGCTTCTACATCAGTACAAGAATATGATAAAGCATTTGATATCGATGACCCCCTAGAATTTCCCCCTCTCAGAAGATCTGAGATAATTGCTAACCAACATTTAGAGGTTGAGAATTTTCAGAATTCTTCCACCCTGGAAAAGTAACAAAATGGGTATCATCAGGATAATACCAACTAGAATTGGAGAGAGAGAAAAAAGAGGAAGAGTGAGACAAAAAAGGCTTTAGATGAGATTGAGATATTTTACCCTCCAGAAGGGGGTGGTTGTGTTTTTACTTGCTGAGATTTTAGAATCTACAAATTAGAAAAAGTTGGAGGTGGATGTTACTTTCCCTGTTTAAAAAAAAGGGTCATATTTTTCCCAGAAATACATTTAACTTGGAGTCTTTACTAGAGTTAATGTTGTTTACATGAAAACTCAGTTTGGTTCTGCAGCTTCAGGAAGAACACCATAAGCAATGTAATAACCAAACGTTTAAAAAAGCACATTTATTCTCATTGTAAATACCATTGTTCATGGCTTTTAGAAGACCTGTGAAAATGACTTGTACAAAGTGATCTTGAAACATGACAAATATACTTTCTCAAACATTACTAAAGAGAATAGACTTCTTTTAAATACTCTTGTCCAAAACAGAGATCTTAGGATAATGACATCCAATAAAGATTGAAGGTGGGGGTACTGTGTTGTATGATACCATTGATTATATATCTGAAGTGTTCATAATTCTATAAAATAATGAAGTATAGACATTTAGAAATGAGGTTAATGTGGCTTATAGGGGTATTGACTTACACCTAGAACATTCTTTATTACAATAATTATTTTCCACTTCTTAATTCAGATTTTTATCTAATTCAATACATATTATCTCAATTTTTTAACTAAGGTACATAAAAATGTATCAAAAATGCTATTTAGGCTGATAGTGTCAGTCTTGGGGTCCAAGAATCACCCATTAATAGTATATGTAGATAGGATGTTAAAACGTATTTTGGGGTATTTCCCCACATCTTGTTGGATTATTATTATTTTAAGTACATATAAACCTTATATTTAAGATACAAATATAAGATTTGCAACTACTTATATGTTGGATTTATTTAGTTGTATTCCAAAATATATAGGATTGGATTTTTTTTAATAAAGCCCTTGCTACCTGATATACAAGTGTGGTTAATTTTAGATTTTATGGATCTAACAATTTTGTTTTTTTTTTCAAGAGTAAATTATACAAACAAGATAATTGGTTGCTATGGATGCAACATGCACCCCCACACACACATTTACCAACCTAGTAAATCTCAAATGGGAGAAATATTATCTATTTCCATCAAAATTGTTTAAATATTGTCAATTTTTTTACACTTTTTGGTTGACATTTTTATTTTATGGGTTGGTGTGGAGGAATGCCTCCCATTATTCTTGGATCATTTGGAAAGAACTATTGGATTTTTAAAGTTTACTTATGTTTATGTTTTTTATCAAATTAATTATCTGGACAAACAAAAATGGAAGTAAAATCTGGATTCATGCCTACTATTTATAGAATGCCAACTTGTTCAGATAAGTATTTGCTTTATATGAGTTGCCACCCATATGGCATTCAGAAAAACTTAGGGGCAGTTTATAAGGTTGGTCAGAATTATTTCAGATAAGAAATTACTTATTAAGGAGCTTAAGACATTGGAAAAATGTTCAAGAACACAGGTTATCCAAAAAATATGGTTAAAGAAATTAGTGACAATATATTTAAGGAATGGGGTATATTTTTACCAACCATCGCTGGTTTAAGGATTAGTTAAACATGAGAACAACAGAAGAAGTATGGGTAATGAATGGTAATGAATCCGATAATGATGCCAACAAAGATATATCAAAAAGCCCTAATAGTACAAATGTAATTCTAGGTCAGTTTAGGTAAAATATATAACGGAAATTAGAATATTTTTATTATCTGGGAGGTTGGAAAAAGTATTGTGGGGAAAAGACGCATTTTATATATAAAACAGATAAAACCTTTAAAAAAAATATTAGAAAGAAAGTATAGGGCATTACCCTAAGTTAGGGAGAAAGGATATGAGAAAATGTGGTTCATGTAAGCAATGCTACTATAGCCTTGAATGCAATTAATTATACTTGGAAAATGGCATCAATTCTATAGATATGCTAAGATTCTGACAATCTTGACACCAAGGATATTATACAAATAGCTATTTGTGAGTTATGTCCTTCTTTTTCAGTTGGTAAGACAGAGAGATCTCTGAAGAAGCATATATATGAACATTTAATTAAATGACACACTAAGAATGCACTATTTAGACATAAGGAGTCTTGTAAGGTGTATAAGAAATTTCAGTTTACTATCTTGGAGAAAATAAATGTGAACCTGAGGGGTTGATCAAATACAAGGAATTATTTTCGCTTGTAAAACTGAGATCTAACTAGCCCCCCCCCCGTCCAAATGATTATATATCTGTTTTACGAGTGTTAAAATTGAGAACAGCAAAATTATAAATACTTGATAAATAAACTAAGTATATTAAATATATTAACAGAATGATTTGATTTTGTATTCATAATCAAATAAAAAATTGTCAAGGTATTAAATATTTTCATTAAATATTTTCAAGAATTGAAGGAATTCTAAAGAAATTATGGTTGAATACTTTATATATGCTTTATATTTTACTTATTTTAACATATTTTATATTTAAAAGTATAATTAAGACATAGATGAAATATAGCACAGTCACTTTAAATGGATTTGAAGAATGGACATGTGACTATTATATTCATAGCTGATTTAATTTAGTTCAGAAAATGTTTTTATAATGAGTAGGATGAAAGCTGTTCACAATTTATACTTGATTTTAAACCAAACCTTTTATTTTTATGGATTCAAATAAAACTGGTTGGTTCATTTTTTTTTTTTGTCCTGAAACATGCTTCCTGGTTGCTGTTTACTTCCATGTATTGCTTTATTTTTGTTCTTGTTTTATTTTATTTCATGTTCAGTGTCTATCTGGATTTTACTGAAGGGGCCACTTGGGTAAATGTTTCATTTTGGTGCTAATCCATACATGGACATTTTACTGAAGGGGTACTTTGATAAATGTTTCCTTTTTGGTGCTTATTTATATTAAAATATATTACTGAAGGAGTCACTTGGGTGAATGTTTCATTTTGGTCCTTGTGTACACGTTGACATTTTACTGAATGGTTTGCTTGGATAAATGTCTTCTTTAGGTGGTTATGCATACTAGGACATATCACTGAAGAGATTGCTTAGGTGAAGGTTTCATTTTGGTACTTGTGCAAACCAGGACATATTATTGAGGGAGATGCTTGGATGAATAATTAGTTTTGGTGTTTGTGCATACCAGGACATATTACTGAAGGGGTTGGTTGGGGAAATAACATTTGTGTGTCAGGGAAGTGCTTGTGCATACATGGCCAGACTGCTGAAGTGATTTATGGGCAAAATAATTTGTTTTGTCATTTTTAGCACCTGTGTTTACATTAATGAAAGTAATAAAGGCCTTGTTGGGGGAAATAATTAATTTGTGGGTCAGGGAAATTCATGTACATACTTGAACAAACGTTTGTGGATTGCAACTCCAATATCAAACACAAAGCATCACTTTTAACAATGGCCATGTATTGCATGAATTTTAGGACTATGAATTGCAAAACCATGTTATTAGCATACTATGCTTTACAACATTTCTCATTTGCATCTCAATATTTTTAAGGCCTTTTGCATTAGTGTAAATGGCCTCTATGAATCTTGCCTTTGCTATGCTTATTCATAAGCATCATGAATACCACATTTACGTAAGTGAATATGAATACTGGCCTATGTCTTTGTGAATGAACAAAACTGTCACTGGGGCAATTGGTGCCCTGGAAAATACCCCATCTGGCATCTTCTTTAAATCTAGTTGATGAGAAAAAAAAAAGAAAGCATTTATACTTCACAGTAGTTTAAATCATTTATGTATCTACAGGGTTAACTGGTACTATTTGTACATCTATACCTCTCTCTCTCTCTCTATATATATATATATATATATATATATATATATATATATATATATATATGAGTGCCTTTAAATCCTCGAAATAAGCAAGGTGACATCAGAAAAATGAAAATGAATGAACTCCCAGAACAGAGTATTTTGCCTCCGGAAACTAACCACTTTGGCCATCTTGGTGAACTTTGCCCTTTTCTCCACAGTAGTGTGATCTTGGAGTCGGTATATTTAGTTGAGGGGGTGTTGGGGGCACGGTCTCTACATGGGTGTGTGTGTGTGTGTGTGGGGGGGTGAATCCCCCCACTTTGGTGGGTTTAATTTGCTTTGTTTTTTGTTTTAGTTATTGGTGACCAAGTGGTTAGTTTCCCAAACGTGAAATATGCCGTACTGGGAGTTTGTTCATTTAACTTTTCAGTGAAGTCATCTCACTGTTATGCAAGTTAACATTATGTTAATTTGTCAATATGACATTGATCCTTGCATATATATTTGTGGATAATTATCAGCGTTACAACTCCTATCCACTGACTTGCAGGGGACAGGAATCAACTTTTCTGCAGTGCTGTTTATTTTCCCTAGCATTCTGCATCAAGGACACATGCCCCCTTTGCCTCACCCTAGCTATGACTTTGATAGTGAGTGCTGTCATGAAGAAAACAATTTTGGATATATGCCAGATTTTTCTTCACTCCCAGTAATACTAAGATGTCTGCATCATCAATGCTATATTCTCAATTTCTCCCAAGTGTAACGAGATGTACTGTAATCTTCTGTGGCATCATTCCTTAAGAAATACAGATAAAAGTTAGATCTTGACTTTCCAGGGTTCTCGGATACATTGCTCACAGTAAATAAATTAAGGTTTTGGATCCACTCTTTCCAGATTCCAGACAAATTTTCCAGCAGAGAAATTTATCATGGAGGATAAAGCTATACTATTTTTAGCAAACAACAAAACAACTTGTTTGCCATTATTTTTACCATGTAAGAAGTTGTATACAAAAATATAAGCAATGAGACAAATGGCAAAAATAATCCATTATAATAATATAACTGACCATTGCAGAGTATGAGACTTGTAATTCTATATTTGAATTTTATATTTCCATTTCTATAAAAAAATCTGTATTTATCATTATGCAAATCTATAGGTCTTCCCTCTCTGAGTGTGTGTGTGTGTGTGTGTGTGTGTGTGTGTGTGTGTGTGTGTGTGTGTGTGTACAGATAGATTGCATGCACACGTAAGGCTGCTATTTGCACAATTTTCATACAGCATAATGTGACCTTGATAGTCTTCACAAACAGAATGATCATGTTATTTATAACTCTATTATAATGCACTGCTGTTTAGGACTTCAGTATGGCTTATTCAGGTGCACATCCACAGACTGTTTTCAGTTATTTTGCTCAGGTCCCATAACTGCTTCCAGCCTTTCCAGTTTTTAGAGTTTCTTTCTGGATGTGTTTCTCTCCCTCTGCCCAAATAAATTTTTGATTAAAATGCATTTCTGTGAGTCACATATTGAATGCGTGCATCTTAATTTCGACACACAGGCTCCAGCAAGTAACTACAGTATAATTTCTGCTTTATACAGCAAGTATTATTTGTTATGGAAAGAGAAATTAAACCATAGTACTGAAGCATTGTTTTTAAAAAACACGCACATTCTTCATTTTTCTGTTCATCTCAGCTGGATCTTTCCAAATGATGTGGATTACAGTGTCTCTGTGAAACTGATATGTGCCTCTTCGATTTTGCTGTTTTGTCTTTGGGGAAGCTGTTGACACTGAGTGTGCTTATCTTTCAAGAAGACATCCAGCTGTGCTTATATCATGAACTACATACAGCATATCCCTTTATTCAGCCAGATTCCTCTGAATTAAAAATGTATTTTATAAATATTAAGAACAGTGTACATCAGTGCAGTGTTGAGACAGCAACACTTTTTCATCTGCTGAATGTCATGTATTTCTTGCCTTGTTAATAGTGTCAGGCCTCAAGTTGAATGAATAATGGCGTCCATCATTATGCCTGTGCTGATTAATATGCCATTTCAGTTCTGTAGTGTACTTTCATAATTATACGAACATACTAAATATATTAGAATAAGTGAAAATATATGTATTTAATTTATTCTTTCTTTTCTGATTTTGTCTTTCTTTTCAAGGAATTAGCAAATATTAATTTTATACTTGACTAGCTACAGAATAATATCAAAGCATCATGGGCCAGGATCCTAGACTGACTTCCAGTCACTTTATGCATGACATACTCATGTCTACACTGATTTACTTCAAATATTTAAATTTCCCACTATTGATGTATACTGCAGTTACCTATGCCTTTGTATCATATGATGTTAGCTGAGATAAACCATTTCACTTTCTGGTAACCCACACCCACTCACACTACAGCCAACTGTGTGCAGTATATTAGTTTTTAACCCAGAAATAGACAATTCATGTTAATATTTAAAAGGTAACTGTTGTTAGCAGTGGATACCATTAGAAGGTCAACAAAAGAAACATCAGCTTTCAAATTGGTAAAAGCAATATGCTCAACCCAATAAATGAATACTTCACTAAGAAATAAAGAAACAAAGAATTATAAAAGCAAAGTTTTCAGCAGGTAAACAAATCTTCCACCTTGTCTACTTACTTTAACTCCAAATTTGTACATAACCAGTAGAGAAAATGTGCTCTTTTTAAAAAGTCATATGAGCTCTTGAGATAAAATTTGCTGAAGGAATGTAACAATTACTTTCCATCATTTAAAAGCCACAATGTTGGGCAATGACTTTCTGCATGGAAACGACTCATAATTATTAATATAATTCTATCCTTAACAGATCACTATTTAATAAGAATTTATATAAATAACATAACTGACAATTATTCTAAAAGTGTATTAGTTCTGGTTTAAGCACTTGGGTTTCAGGCCAGTTATTTTACATTAAGAAGGTTCGTGGCCTGCACTCTTGTGGGAGGAGAGGCTGGACTCTGCCCATCTGAGCTGGGAATTTCTGGTTAAAGGCTTATAGTGCCTGCATATTTGAACTGTTTCTTACTGAAATTGGTACACCTTGTTTGCTGTAGCATAGACTAGATCCAGGCCTGCTGAATTTAGCTTTGTTTGTATGCTTGTTGTTTGTTTGCTTGTTATTTCCCTGAAATGCTAATTCCACTTAAAACGTGACTTTTCAGCACTTCTGTGGATCCCTAGTGATATCTGCATTGCTTACTGTACTTATTTCCTTGTTTCACTTTAAAGAAAGTTACTGTTTGTCGTTTTTGCATTTAAGTTACCTGTAACACATTGCATTTAAGTTACCTGGCACTTGCTCACTAAGTCAGCACTAAAAAATTAAAAGCACTACACCCTCACAAACTCCCCTTGAGTACCTTGTTTCCCATTGGCCCTTTTTTCAATTATAAAGGAATTCCCAGTACTATTCTAGCATGTCCAAAGGTCAGTTGTCAATCTCCTCTCCAGTCCAGCTGGTGAATCTGGGAATCTTGAGGCAATGTTACAACTGCCTCATGTACACAGACAACCCTCTCCTCATTCCAACACATGTGAGAGATGTAACCATATAGCCAAACTGGAGGCTAAGCTCTCTCAACTCAGTACTGGCATAACAAGTCAGGAAGAGAAGGAAACCACACTCACTACAATTCCAGTCTCACATAGACCTATCACGACAGCAAAGCAAACACATAAACACACAAAAACATACTCGGAGGCTCTAAATAAAAATCTGCCTAAGCAGCAGAGACCTCCAAAGCAGACACCCAAGCAAACACTACCGCAAAACAAAACACGTGCAACACATAGCTCACAAAGCCAGTGTGCCGAACAGTCACAGCCCTTAAGGCTAAACAGCACACCTGATACATTTGTAATAGGTGACTCTATCGTCAGGCACACTGACGTCCCGCTCACCAGGCTGAACAAGGAGAAGGTCACGGTGAGCTGCCTGTCGGGCACTAGGATCCGCCACATAACACAAGCACTCAGGTCACTCCAAGGCAAGTACAAATATGACTCAGTCATTGTCCATGCTGGTGTGAATGACCTGAGATGTACCTCCCTGGACTACATGAAAAGAGACATAGAGAAGCTCTATGTAGCCCAGGCCGGTATGACCCTGACCTTAATTAGCATCTTACCCTCACCAAGAATGATGCCACAATATGAAGACAAGATGATCAATTTCAACAATTGGCTTAAGTATTGGTGTCATTCAAAGGGGATCCAATGCCTGTCAGCCTGGAATAATATGCTCAACAAGCCACGATGCTTCGCTAGGGACAGCTTGCACCTGTCACCCCTGTGCTTTTGGATATTGGCAAAGGCTCTTGCTACCCCATAGTGCCTTTTTTAGGCAAGGCTCAAAAGACAAACCCACCTCCATAGGTATCACAAGGGATAAGAAACTAAGAGTAATAACCACAACCACAACTCCTTCACGTCAGAAAAATAGACAAGTTAAACACCTCCGCTAGCTTTACCATAAAGGGTATTCTCCCATACAAATCAGTAATACGAGTCGCCACAAATGCTATAAATGGATATTGCCACAAAAGTATCAGCCTCTCCAAAGGTAAAAATCGATGAATTTAATAAACAACAAAGGACATGTACACAAAACTGGGATTGAGCGCGCTTTCATCTATAATTACAAGACTTCATCAGAATCCCTCTAAGAGTAATGCTACTCAATGCCAGAAGTCTAAACCTCAAGATGCATGCACTCAAAACTCTCCTTAGCATGGACAACATCGATATCTGTGTAGCAATAGAAACCTGGTTCAAGGCTCCCGAGAGCACCCCAGCACTACCAGGTTACACCTCATACCATGCTTTTCGGCCCCAAAACTTGGACCGAACCACAAAAGGAGGGAGAGTATCAATATTCGTCAAAGATACCCACACCTCCAGGTTGGTGGCACAGCACAAAGCAACAGAGACTATCCATGTGCAACTAACAGTGGGTAAAACTGCCTTCCAGTTTATAGCCTGCTACAGTCCACCCCCCAAATCTAGGAATCCCACATGGCCTTCCTGAGAACACTGAAAAATATGAAGGTCTCTCCAAACACCATTATATTGGGCGACTTCAACTACCCAAACATAGACTGGGAGTATTACTCTAGCTCCAACACCCTAGCCCAAAGGTTCCTAGAATTTATAAACTGAAATGCTATTGAACAACTTGTTACCACTCCCACAAGAGGGGAAAACATACTGGACCTGATCATCACCAACATGGGGACTCTATGCTCCAGACCAGAAGTGTATCCCTCACTGGTAAGATCAGACCATAAACTAATCTCACTGGATATTCACATCCCGACCCCACCCCCTGCCCAGAAAATCACAGTGAAAAACTTATCTAAAGCAAATTTCACACTCCTCAAAACCGAGGTGGAATCTTTCAAAGCCCCTGGGCCTGTGGAAAATATAACCCAGACTGCAGAATCCTTTATAAATGCATTCTATGAACACCTTCAGGAATGCATGGATCATGCAATCCCAAATAAAACCAAGACCCAATCCTCTAAAGGCAGACGTCCTGTCTGGTGGACCCCAGCCATAAACAAACTATACAATAGAAGGAGGAAGCTACTACATGATAGAGCAAAATCCCAAAAAGGGAAGGCATCTCTGATCAGTATTATCAAAAAACTACGGGCACTCATAAAATCGTCTAAGGCCAGCTTCGAGAGAAAAATTGCACAGGACACTAAGGATAATCACAAGGCTTTCTTTAGTTATGTTAGGAACCTGGGTGGGAATTCCCAGACATGCTCAGAATTAGTCCAAAATGACAAAAAATACACCGAACCCACAGACATTGCCAACATCCTAGCTGACAGGTTCAGCGCAAACTTCTCCCCCCCTCCCCACCAAAAGGGCAAATATCTATCCCAGCAGAGTGCTTCCCCCCTGACATCTCAGATGCTCAGGTAAGAGCCGCCCTCTCCAAAGCAAAAAACACAGCATCAAAGGGACCAGACGGTTTCCTGGGCTGCGTCCTACATGAACTCCAAGAAGAGCTACACCCAAACATAAAACTACTGTTCAATCTCAGCCTTACTACAGGATATGTACCCAAAGAGTGGTGTACAGCAACAGTGGTCCCTCTCCACAAAGGTCCCAGTTCGGCTTTGTTAAGGGCAGATCCTGCCTCTTAAACCTGGTCGATTTCTTTGAAACAGTCACCAAGGACATTGATGAGGAGAAGGTGGTCCACACAGCCTACCTGGACCTCGCAAAAGCCTTCGATACAATACCCCACTCGGGCATTATAGATAAGCTCACCAGCTTAAATATAAACCCCTATGTCACTAGATGGGTTGCAAACTGGCTCAAGGACAGCACCCACATGGTTAGAATTGCTGGAGCCATGTCAGATTCCAAACCAGTTACAAGTGGCGTCACACAAGGCTCAGTCCTGGGACCTCTCTTGTTCATTATATATTTCTCGGAGGTACAGGCCAACACGGAAGGACTGTGGCTGACCAAGTTCGCAGATGACTGCAAACTGGATCCATAATCGACTCTCCAGCCAACACAAGCATCCTCCAAAAGGGCCTCATAGAAACAGACAACTGGTGCCAGAGCCATGGCCTCAAGCTAAACGCCAAAAAGTGTATAGTCATCCCCTTTGGCAAAAACAAAGTGACCACGAAATACTGCATAGGTGGTAATCCATTAAGTACAGAAGAAGTAATTAGGGACCTGGGGACCCAAGTTGATAGCAATCTCTCATTTGACAACCACATGGCCAAAGTGGTTAGAAAAACATTTTATATAGCCCACCTAATCATGAAGGGATTCACATCTAGATCAGGGGAGGTCATCGTGCCTCTTTACTCATCCCTCATCAGGCCCATAACTGAGTACAATGCCCCTTTTGGGATGTACATTACCAGACACCTGCAGCAACTGGAAAGACCCCAAAAGTACCTCACCAAGAGGATCAAAGGGCTCAAACAGATGCCATATGCTGCCCAGTTAAAGAAACTCCAGCTCTGCTCAGTGGCATACCGCCTGCTCAGACATCTTTATACGTCTGTGCCTGACGTATAAAGCCATGTCCAACCTGGAATTAATGGACATGCTGCACCTCAGAAAATCCAAATCCCACTGAGCTACGCGCTCGAGAGACTTGAAACTCAGCACTGAAATAAATAGGACATGCTGCAGGGACAGAGTCATAACCCAGAGGCTCCCTTCACTCTGGAATAAAATCCCAGTCCAGGTTAGGCAGAGTCCCTCATCAACACTCTTCAAGAGGAATCTTGATGAGTGGATGGGAGATTGTAGGTTTACCCCGGGTATCACTTCTGTGTCACTGTTAGACAGAGGCACAGTATACTAACCTCGAAAAAGGGCATAGCAAAATTAATTTAAAATGGGTGGCGAAAGCCAAACACACTCTGGCTAGGCTTATAAATGCCCTAGGGCAGATAGCCTAGTATGAACCTATGAGAAAAAATTGGTATAGCAACAAAATATACATCATCTGTTTCAAAGAGAGAGAGAGAGAGAGAGAGAGATCTGCTTTTCAAATGCCACACCTACATAATGTAAAACATAATAGTAAGAGCACAAACATGTTGTTTGAAGAGTATATCTGAACTATCAATTCTAATGGAAATCATCAGCCATGCACTGAATCCTCTGTTTATCAGTGTACCTACGAAAAGGAGAACGTCATTGCGATGTTTCATTTTCAGGGTTAGTATGTATGCCTTATTCGGTTTTCCAGTTCTGAGTTGGCTAGTAGCAGTTAAATTCTATGGCTTTTTTGTTTGCTTTTTGAGGTGAGGGGTGAGGACATCGGCCACCATATATTAGCCTCGGTTCTTGTCCTAATAGCCTTGGTAAAGGAGACACATTTCTGATTGCTATAAAGAATCATGTTTCCTCCCTTTCCTCTTTCTTTCCAGAGAAGGTTCCAAAATACCTTTTTAACTTAGATGTGTTATCAATGTACAGTTTATCAAACAGTAAATATAGATGTGCACTTTTCAGTCCTTGGGAAGTACCTTTTCCTTTTCTACATTCCCTACTTCTATTTCAAGTGGTTCCTAATATTGTCCAAGTACCCCCTAAATGCCAGATGACATAAGGCATGTCTACGCTGTAGGTATTTCTTCTTGTCCCCAGATGGTAACATAGAGTCTTCCCATAAATGTCAATTTGAAGGGAGTTTGTAGTTTCATATACGGGGTGTGGGGAAATTGTCTTACCACAGCTAAGTAATAAACTCTCCATAACAAGAGGTGGTGTATCTAAGCTTCTTGATGACTCATTGTCCATAAGCTTAGCAAGAACATATGAACCTATAAGATAACCCTACCCCTTTGTGTAAAAGTAAAAAGCCATAGAATTTAACTGCTACTTGCCAAATGAGAAATGTAAAACCAATTAAGGCATACATAGTAATCCTGAGACTGAAATATCTCACTGACTTCCCCTACTGCCAGGTCCTCTGATGTAGTTAAATTGCAGGATATTTCTAAATTAAATACTCCCATTATCCAGTTTCATGGTTCAAATATGGACTTAACTTTCCATGCCTTAACCTGACATACCTGTATCTTTCAGCTGTTGATTGGTAATCGTGTTACCTTACCTAGTAAGTAAAACTAGGCAAGATGACTTGCCTACTAGGTAAGGCTGTCCCAGTTCACAAAGCTCCTCAGTCCCTAGTAGAATGGAAAACAGTACAGCATATAAATGTGGTAGTGAGATGTTTCTAGCATATGCAAATGAATTTCACAAACATCCCAGCACGTTGCTGTGCAGGAAGCATTACCTAATAAAGTGATTAAAAACTGGAAAACATTAATTTATATGCATCATCGTAAAGACCTGGCTCAAGACCATTTAAAGCAATCCATCAGTGCAAGGTTTCAATGCCTATCACACATTCAGGCCCACTACATAAGATGCAGGCACTAATGGTGGTAGTATCTCCATATTTTTATAAAAAACATTTCACTTCCACACTATTTAAACAAGATGATGAGCTGGATTCTTCCACATCCAGCTTAATATTAACAAAACCCATTATCATAACTAAATGTTAGGATCATTTTTATTCCCCCTTTAGCCCATACCTTTTACCTAAGCCAAAAATCCCTCTACTTCATGAATTTAACTACCCATCCATAATTTGGGAGACTTCTATTTCTTCAAAAAAGTATGCCCTGAAATGTTTGGACTTTATCAAGACATACTCTATGGACAAGTTAATCCATACCCCAAAGAGGACAATATAGTCCTGGGCTTGATCCTTAACAATATGGGGTAGCTATGATTCCCTGCAACTGTAACTTTCTCCTTGGCCAAATCAATCACAAACCAGTCACATTTGGCATAAGAATAAAGCCTGAAGCATATTTCAATACCTTGATATTCAGACATTATGTAAAGGCTAATCTGCTAAAACCGAGTGATGACCTGGATAAATTCAAAAGCCCCTTACACCATGATAACCCAAGTGTTTCTTCACTACCAAACTTTATTCACACGTACATAGCTGCACAAATGCATCCATCCTACTCAGAAATAAATAGAATGCCAAATTCAAAAATAAACACCTTTGGTCTAACCCAAACATAATCAGGCTCTGTAGTAAAAAAGATATATATACCAAACAAATATTCATCTAACTCTCAAGATACCAAAAATGCACTTGCAAACCTAAACAAGGAACTCTGGACCCTGATCAAATCAGCCAAAGCCAGATATGAAGCAAAATAGCCACTCCGGTGAAGGTAACTGCAAAGTCTTCTTTAATTGTGTTGCAAATGTCAGAAACATCAACCAGCACTGTAAGGAGAATTGTAAATCATATCATAGACTCAATCCCACAGGATAGAATGAATTCATTACCAGAAAAAATTATCTCAGACTTCACCCCACACTCTCCTCCAATATTCTCAGATAATATACCCAGACATACACCCCACCATTCAAGCCACCATACAACAAGTTTTCAATGCACTAAGGCCAAGAACAATATGATTACGTACCCAACAAATCAATCTTCCTACTGTTTAGCTTGAAATATGACTTGTCTGATCCCCTACATAAGCAATTCAATATCAGCCTCATAATAGGCCTTTTACTCATTTAAAATAAGACAGCAACAGTCATTACCTTGCAAAAAGGTGAAATTTAATTTGACCTGGTTAATTTTAGACCCATAACCCTGACCAGTCTCATCTGTAAGACTATTGAACAGATCAGGATGGAGTTAATATATAAGGATATAGGTAACCTACAGACTCTCAACCCAACTCAGTTTGGACTCATCTAGGGAAGGTCCTGACTACTATGAGAGCAAATCAGTTCAGGCTGCATATCTAGACCTTAATTAGGTATTCAGCTCCATCCCACATCCTGGTATTATAGATAATCTATCCCAGCTAAATATCAATCCCTATGTAACTCACAGGATAGCAAATTGTCTCCAAGACAAAACCCAGGACATTAGGGTGAACAGCTATGCCTCCCTCAAAAGACTAGTGACTAGTAGTGTACCCAAAGATTCAAACTTGGAACACTCTTCTTTGGCATTTCCTTTGTGGAGGTCAAAGCTAATGGTAAGGCTTTATGGCTGGCCAAGTTCACAGATTAGTGCAAACTTAGTGGCATCATAAACTCCTCTGAAGACAGAAAAATGCTACAACAGGAACTGTCTAAAACATTTATCTTGTATAAAAAACATAGGCTATAATTAAATACCAAAAAGTATAAAATCATATCCTTCTGCAAGCATGACTCCTCTTTCAACTATTACAGTGACAAAACATCCCTTAAAATTGATCCCACTGTCATGAATCTCGGAACCTATGTCAACAATGAACTGTCCTTTGATCATCACACATCCAGTATTGTAAGGACATTCTTTTTCATTGCAGAGCTTATATCTAAAGGAATTGCAATGTCTTTGTATATACATGTCCAAACACTTTTCATAAATGGTCTGACTACAATACTTTCTCAGTAAAAAAAAAAATCATAAAAACTATTCAGACCATCTCAAACCTCATCAGTCTTCTTAATATCATACAAGCTACTGAGAAGCAACTACTGCCTTATATACAGAGCATCACTTGACCCTATTTGCAATTACAGTGGCATCATAAACATCCACTTTAGGAATCTCAATTTCTTTTGCAAAATAAATATAACATGATGGAGGGATGGGTTTCCATCAAATAGAATACTGCTTTAATGGAACAGTCTTCTATGTCACGTAAAGCAAATTATTTCTCTTACGCCATTTAAATGTAATTTGGATGATTGGAAGGGTAACCATAAATTCACTATGGTTTAGCACGCATGTCCTTATGAGTAGAGGAAACACGAAAATATTCCAACATATATCCTTGTGTACCCCATCTAAGGTTATTTGTATGCAAAACTTGAGGGCTAATGGGAATAAATGGTTAGGCTTGTTAGATCCTCACAAATCAATAGCCATTGGCAGCACCTATGAAGTAATACTCATGCCACCTAAGTTTCACTATGACATCCCCTCTCTCTTACAGCATTTCCATCAAGCAAAAATGCCTCTAGCTGTGCAGCACACTGTCACTATACTTCAGGCTTTTAAATCAGATTTGACCATTCCCATTCCAGCTTATACAAGTGTTATGCTGCCTAAAAGCTAAAGATGTCCTGTCGGAGTATCTGTAGCGTCAGTGTATGTAGAACAGCAAAGCCCAAGGCTTAATTGCATCGTGAACAGGAATGTTATAAGCTACCATCTACTAACCTGAAGTCTGACTGCAAATGCAGGATGAGTTTACTGAACAAATCAAGACAACCCCTGATAAACCGAGGCAGTGTTGAAATGACTGTGCCATTCCTGAAACAATGGCCACTCTATTAGTATGCTTTCTGTGACACTGAATTACTACAATATCTCCACAGAGAAATCAGCCAGCATAAATTATATGAATTTATCTGTGTAATTTTACCACAACACATGCGCCACCAGTCTGGACTGCATTTAATCACATTTTAATGGAAATGTTAAATGAGTCTTTGACTTACATCCAGGCCCTTTGTGTATTACATGTTCATTTCTAGTTAGAGCTTACAATTCAGATGCTGATGCATTAGCACCATACACAACACAATAATTCACGTGTCACTCATTTAAACTCATTTGAGTAAAAACCTTCTATGTACTATACTCTAAAATAAGCCAAATTTAAAAAAAAATCAGTTTCAGCTTTATTTTACCCATAACTGTCATTTGTAAGCACGATTTATTTCCATAGTGTAGATTCTTATAAGCCAAAAATTGTTGACACATCTGTGAGAATTTTGAAACTGTATGATGTCTCAAAGAAAATAGCATTCCAATAAAATATGATTGAAATCCCCTGACATGGTGCACTATCAGAATGTCTTACTGTTATGTCTACATATTACAGTAACAAAAGATGTGCCTTCTCCTTTCATCATTTATCAATACAGAACAGTAAATGTGTTTGCTTAATGTACATTTCCTTCAGTCATGTCAGATTTCTGGAGAGAGCGCAGTGTCTGTAATGTTCATTTCTGAAATGTATTACTTTGACATTTCAGCTAAATCTTTGCCTTTTGCTAAGTGTCTTTTTGAAAGGGTTGGGTAAGTTAATTTGCAGCTGAGTAATACTTTTTATTGATCATTTCATTTCTAGAATGGCAGTCTTATGAATTTTGCAAACAGAAAATGGAATTTATAAAACAAGCTCAGGTGGGGCAACATGGATATTTTCAATATTAAAGCCAGAGTCTGAATGACTCACTCTTCAATTTAATTCCAGAAAATTAGCCATACAAAACTGTAGGCCCATATTTTAGAGTTTGCATATTATTTCCCGTAGAATAATATGATCTTGAAAAACAATGAAATCATGACTAAACCAGGACTCAGGGTAAAGTGTTTCATCACTGCTGGCAAATAAAGACAGCAGTAACAAGGGCAGAGAAGTAAGCAAAGGAGAAAAGATAAAGATATGGTAGGTTAGGTGTTGAAGCATCCAGGAATATTAACCATCCTTAGTTTCTTTGAGGGTGGTTGTCATAATGGCTAAGGAGATTGCCTCATAGGGCTTAATTCTCACTTATGGTCGTTGTCTTGTTACTGGCTAGGCATGTGATAGTCTGCAGACTTATTGCCTAGTATAAACCTATGAATTACATGAGCGAGCACACATACACACACACACACACACACACACACACACACACACACACACACATACACATATATATATATTGTGTGTGTTTGTGTGTGCACACATGTTGGAACAGTCACCGTGTACCTTATGTGCACTTCAAAAATTATCTGGTTGCAAAGTAATCAGTAAAGTTGGCAATCAAAAATTATATTTATTATTATAATTATTATTATTGTCATTCTTGTTGCTACCTAGTTCTGCAGTTTTCTGTCCAAAGAGTTCTTGGAAGTTTTACTGCATTGCTGTAACCTACCCCTTGTGGAAGATTACTGTTTGAAGGGAATCTGATCCAAAAGAGTTTGTATGCGTCATTTCATATCAATTTGATTTGTGCAACTATAACACTGGCCTAGTTAACATAGATAGATTATTGCAGTTTTGGGGATTTGGGCTGGGTTCAGTAATAATACTTAGGTTAGTGTTAGATTCTTATCAGAAAAAAAAGGTTTAGGAGACATCTGTTATCTGTATGACAGATGTGGTAGCTTTTTCTTTTCACAAGAGATGTGCACGACTTGTTTTTGATGGAGTATTGTTATAGCAAAGCAGTTTTCATTTATATTGATTTTTTACTATGTTGCCTCTGTTGAAAATAACAGATTTATCTGAGAGGAAATGGACAAGTCTCTTTTCATGTAAAATATTAATTGCAAGGAAAATTAACAGAATTTGAGATTGATTTATTTGTTTATCTTTTGGTTTAGTTACCCCCATTCACATTTTGAATCTATTCCAGATTTGGAAGTCTAAATTCTTCTCTTTGGCAGCCTTTGGTTATTCCGTGCTCAAACTAATTTAGGACACTTCAAAGTCTTCTCTCAAGGCTTTCTCCAGCTCATATGTCCATACACATAAGAGGAGCAAATTATGTTGTTCATTTCTAAATGAAAGATTGTATCATACAATTGTTGCCATTCCAAGCACCTTATCAAAAGACTAATGAAATGGTACAACATGAAAATGGACACAGAAAAGCAGTACTTAAAATGTTGAAGTAGATATTTGCTGATATAGAAAATGGCTGTCCTTATAAACAGTATATTGGGACTTCAGTATATATGACCTTTTTAAATAAGATCAAAAGAAAAGGGGTTGTAATTCAGCACTGCAAAAGACATTGGAATGTTTTTCCTTTACATGTATGTAAAATTTTCAGTGCAAACAATCTGAATAATCTGCAAGAGATCTACATGGAAGGGGTTCCTAATGGAGAGATAAGTCAGCAAGAGAGTTAGGAAACAAGGTAAAAGGAATTGAAAGACCACAAAAAAAAAGAAGAAATAGATGTATTTTGGAGAAGCATTTATGAAGATCCTGTGGAACATAACAAACATGCTAAATGTGAAAGAATAAGACGTTTAAACTTACAGGGTATAAAATGGAATGAAGTAACAACCAGAGAGAAGTTAAGAAAAGCATCTAATTGGAAACCCAAGGCCCAGATGCAGTACCTAACTTTTAGTTAAAAGTACTAATATCGTTTCATGAAGATTTAGCCATGAGTAAGAACTATTTATATGCACACCCTGAACAGACACCAGACTGGGTAACAGCAGGTAAAACAATGCTCCTACTTAAGAGGGAAACCAAAAGCTACTCCAAAAAATTATAGACTGACAACCTGTCTTCCGACGACATATAAACTATACACTGGAATTGATGCCGACAGATTTTATAGTCATTTAGAAGAAAGCTCAATTATAGCAGTAGAACAAAAGGGCAATAAAAGAGAGTCATATGGAACAGAGGATCATTTTTTGTTAAATAAAGTCATAGTGGAGAACTATAAAAAGGGGAAGAATCTAAGTATGGCGTGGATTGACCACAAAAAAGCATTTGATAGTATCCCACATTCATGGATAAAAGTGTGCTTAAAATGTATAAGATATACCCTACAGTGATTAACTATATTGCAGTGACAATAAAACAGTGGCAGACCACTTTGCAATTAAGCCGTGATAAAGGAAAAATTATTATCCCAGGGATAAAAATTCAAAGGGAGATGTTCCAGGGTGACTCTCTGTCACCGGTGCTATTTTGCCTTGCCCTTAACCCATTAAGCTACTTAAAAGCTTAGGCCATGGCTATAATTTGGCTCCTAGAAAATAAAGTCTAAAGACTTGTCATCTTCTCTTTGTTGAAGATTTAAAACTGCATAGCTCATCAGATGAGGAGATGAAAGTACAGCTGCAGGTTGCCAAAACTTTTCAGATGATATTAGAATGTCATCTGGCCTTGACAATGTGCAAAAGCAACCTTTAAAGCAGGAAAACTGCAGTATCAGGAAAACATCAGTTTGGGACAAGCACGTGATATAAAAGGACTTGAGCAAGAGAGAGTATATAAATATTTGGGAATTGATGAAGGATCAGCAACAAAACATGAACAAATGTGAATAAAACTTAGTAAGGAATACTTTTTAAGACATAAATTAATCCTGAAAACAGCATTGACATCTAGGAACAAAGTTCAAGCTATAAACCAATTTGCTCATCCTGTCCTAACTTATAGTTTCGGAGTGATTGACCCCAAAACATGTTGGATAGATTAGACAAGGAAAACAAGAAGAATGCTTCATGCTCACCAAATAATTTATAAAAATCACTGCATGCCAAGTTTATATATCCCCCATTCCGAAGGAAGGACGAGCCTCCTTGAAACTGATTACATGTATAGATCTGTAATTGTGGTACTACATAAATATCTGCTGACCTCACAAGGCCTAAACATAGTGAAAGTTTTGAAACATGAGGAGAATAAATCTAAGATGACTTCCATGCTTAGTCTAGCAGATGCATATTAGCTTCAAGTGGAAACGGAAATCAATGCAGATGTAGATAAAAACTGGGCAGTAACTGAATGTGACAAAAAAACAAAAGAAAGAATATATGGTGATGGATCAGATGAGAAGGCAAGAAATGTGGAAATGCATAAATATAGTTGCAAGTATAGAAAACTCCTGGAACAACCTCATGTTGATCAGGATTGAATGCAGGAATGGTTAAGGACTGGTGAAGTCACATCAAAAATGAAAAGTTAATATTGGCAGCCCAAGATATTAGACTACATACATGTTGATTTGCAAAATCCATTGAACATGTGGGAGAAACAGACAAATGTTTTTGTAAAACAAAACTGGAAACAGTTGCACACCTTGCTGCTGGTTGCAACATACTAATGGCAGAAGGACTGTATACTGAAAGGTATAATAATGTGGCGAGACTGTTGCACTGGGGATTGTGCAAACATTGTAACATTGAAGTAGCTGAAAAATTCTGGAAACATGAGCAAGAAAGCGTCATAGAAAATGATGAAGTCTATATTACCTGGGATCACCCATTACCAACAGTTCAAAAGACAGATGCAAGAAAACCAGATATAGTGGTCGATGAAAAGAGGACAAAATTGATCACTGATCATTCAACTGATCATTGAAATTGCTACATCCAGTGACTACAGTGTCTTACATGGAAGAAAGATACCCAGACAGTTCTGATAGTAGTAGGAGTAATGAGTGTTGTAAAAAAATAATCTATAGTCGTACTTAGATGTGTTACCAATACATGTGACTTTGTAGGAATTGCAGGAGGAGTCATTACTGGACACATTGCGGGTGCTGTAAAGAGCACTTCTGGCTGACATCAAAGATTGAAACAATGCTAATTTCATGAACTTTAATCATACTTTGACTTAGGAATGGGGTCCATTCCTGACATGGTATTAGAAACCAAAACGATTTGGAGAAATTAAAAAGGGGGTCACAATACAACACAGACTCACCGATTCAGGATTCAAGACAAGTCATAAAGCATGGCAACATGCAATAAGTCAAAACATTTCATTTTGTTTCAGGTGAGTGTTGTCATTGTTATTTTATGTTACAGAAGTAGACTTACTAGAACAAATGCAATTATGCCAGGGGAAATGTGACACACAGACTGGTATTCATGGTTATTAAGCAGATATATTAAATGCTAGTCACACTGTCTGAGAATGACGTCACCTAAGCTAAGATTCTTAGAGGCCACTTATGTTAATACACAATGGCTGTGAAAAAGCAAATGAGGTGTTAATGAGATGTAAATGAGGACATATGTGAAACAGAATATGCTAATGTATCATTCTCTCAATTATCAGTGATTCGTAGTGCAGTTTTCCCATTTTTTGCACACCGTCTGCAGATAAATATATAAAGTAATGTCTTGTCAATCTTATTTACTCTGCAATCCACAAAAATGCTGCTACTTGCTAATCTTGCTATTTCTTAGTGTAAGCTGCTTGTCTTGGCAGTGCTAGAATCACTCAGGCTCAACAGCATTTGATGGCCAAGAAGCTGAGATATAGGCTGAGGCTAACTCACTATAACGCTGATAACCAGGAGATACTTGATAGATTCAGAGTGAACAGATACATCATAAGAGTCTCAGTATGTATAACTCCATAGGGTACTGGAGAAAGCACAGATTTCCTATCCTATCCTGTGAGCACCAAGGTATGTATAGCCCTAACTATACTTTTCAAAGAGACCTTTCAGAGACAAACTGGGGACATGTTGGCCATCTCACAGGCTTCTGCCTTGAGGATACTGCAGCAGTTCCTAGATGTACTCTTGGCATGTGTGAATCAGTAGATCTACTTCCTGGTGTTACCTCAGGATTGGGCTTAGACTGTGCATGCCTTTTATGGGGTGGCATGTTTCCCTAAGGTACTTAGTGCAATAGACTGCACCCATATTGCAATTAGGGACCCATCTGGTACACAGGGGAGCAGTACCACAATAGGAAGAGCTACCATTGCATCAATTGCCAGTTAGTGTGTGATGCATGAGGGTGCTTCACCAACAAGTCTGCCCAACATCCTGGCTGTGCACACAATTCCCATATCTGGTACACTAGCATACTCTACCACCTATTCCTGCATGGTAAGATGCCCAGTCCTCATCCTGTTGGTAAGTAGAGAAATATCTCTCTTTTCTATAGTATTTAAGTGGTTATTTATTTTAAAATATATTGCTGAGTATTAAATCACTTTTTCTTTGTTTTCTTCCCCCCTTTCTCTCTCTCAGTCTCTATCTCTCTCATGTGATGATGGATAGCCACTCAAGCCATGGCTCAAGACATCAGTTCTAAATCTAAGTGGAGGTGTAAAAAATACCTGTAATGCATTCCTTTCCCTGACCTGTATTGTCACTGAGAGGGTTCTTTGGCCACCTGTAGAGACATTTTAGGTGCCTGGAATGTGTCTGGGGTGCACTTCAGTGGGATCCAGTTGCTGAATACAGGATGCTCACTGTCTGTTGCATTCTGCATATCATCATGCACTGGTCTGGTGGTGAATTGACCCATGCTTTCACTGCAGCTTCCAGTTCCAGTCCCACTATGGCTAATGTTGATCAACCAACAATAGTAAGGGACCCCATGAGGCAGGCTTGTGCATGGCATATTGCTGCACAGATAAAGAGGTGGCATCTATTTTAGAACTATGGAATACAACATTTTGGTTAATATTTCCTTTCTATTAAAAAAAAAACAGAGTATAATTGATGCATGCAGTGATAACTCTTGGCTAGGCTGAGGGGTGCATAGTCTGTTGCCACTGTTAATCTGAAATTCTGTCTCTTTTTAAAATTATTTATTTATTTTATGTTTTATTATTTAAAACAGTTACTGACATTAATGTTTGTAGAAGTCATGCCTGAGTGCTCACTGACTCCTTGCCAGTGACATAGCTGGCCTTAGGCATAGGCCAACTAGATCACCGCCTAGGGTGCCACTGTAGTAGGAGTGCTTTTCCAGTATTTATTTGGTATAGGTAGACCAGGATGGGGGCACCGGGTGGTGTGTTGGGGGGGTGCCGTGGATCCCTTTTGCCTAGGGCACCAGTTGACCTAAGGCCGCCCCTGGTCAGTGATGCCATAAGAACACATATAGGGAATAATCACAATTAACTGTTTTGCACAATACATTCTATTGAGTTGTTTTACTCAAGCATGAACATACTGAATGTATTTAAGTGATATAATTAGTATATAAAAAAAGAAAAGATAATTCAATGCTTAACATGATTTCATACCTTGGGTTTGAATGAAAAAAAAAAAAAATTATATATATATATATATATATATATATATATATATATATATATGTATATATATATATATATATATATATATATATATTTTTTTTTTTTTTTTTTTTTTTAATTATGCAATGTTTTCTAAGCTTATGTGGTCTGCACACCACATTATTTTAGTTTGTCATACACAATTGGCCAGATTCAATAAAGCCTACATGGTCCATGTACACCATTTGTGCTCATGACATGACACTCACACGGAAGCAAACTGTTTTAGATTCAGTAAGCTGTTTTACATGGTATGTATAGCCACACAAACAAGTAAACACTCTGCCATGCTAATTACAGCATAAGCAGCTGAACTGTCTGCTAATCAACCAATCAAAGATGGAGGAGCTATTCAGAAAGCTATAAAGCAAATGTGAAGACTCAGTTGTGGTTTTCCCTGCAAATTCATAAACATATAGGAATGCAGCCACAGAAATAAGTCTACACAGAAACAATGTTAGGGGCTGCTATTACTTTAATTCATGTGTATGTGCAACAGGATGAAGTCTATGTCTCTGTTGCTGACCACGATCAAGATCAAGAAGAAGAGTTTTCAGACCCTTGTTAACTTACAACAATCTATATAATATAGAAATTGTAGAGCACTACAGGGTGAAAACAGACACTCTACAGGAACTCTGCAAACTCTGTTATCCTCAACTCAGAGCCAGGGAAAAATGAGGGGAATCCATTGGAGACAAAGGTATGTGTAGCACTTAGAATTTTAACTACAGGCAACTTTCAGAGACCAACAGGGTACATGATAGGGGTGTTACCCTGTAGCACACTACCCTGAATTACTGGGTGCCATAGATTGCATACATGTAGAAATTAAGGCACTACCCAGGCAAAAGGGAAGGCTCTACATAAATAGAAAGGGCTTCCATTCTTTTAACTGCCAAGTCAAGTGTAATGCCAAGGGGATTGTCTTGAATGTGCCCGCTAGCAACCCAGGCAGTTACCATGACTCACATATCTGATACATCTCCCAACTGTATCAGATGTTCACTAGGGGGGATGCACTGGAACCTTGGCTGATGACACCCATCAGAAATGCACAGAGACCTGCGGAAGAACATCATAATGAGGCACATACTCAAAACAGAAATATCACAGAGCTTGTGTTTGGGCTGCTGAAGTTGAGTTTCTGGTACCCAAATACATCTGGGGGAGCCCTGCAGTACAGTTCACTTACATGCACTGAAATTTTCTCTGTATGTCCCACGCTACTCATCATCATCCTGAGTAAACAGCTTCACCAGGATCAACAAGAAAAAGAGGCACACATCGTACCACCAATAGCAAGGTCACCACAGTCACACACAAGTTAGAAGTCAGAGGGGGAACCAGCAGCTGCTGTTGGTGTAGGGCAGGCAGATGTAGGCATGATCAATATGCCCTCGCATTGGCTAAGAGACAATGCATAGCACACTCACTGACCAACTAAGGGGCTAAAAGCTTCCTCCTATGCACATACATATAGCAACATTGATGCCAGGCAACACTTAAAACCTTTACCTACCTATGTAATAGCTGTGTACTGCTAGCATCAGACAGAGTCAGCCCTGAACTGGAACTGAAACTGTTGCAACTGCTGTATTTACAAGGTAAGTGTTGAACCTGGAGTGTATTGTGTAATACTATGAATGACTGGAATAACCTTGCATGTTGTTACATGGTAATATAAACAAGTAAAAGGTGGGTAATTTGTACAGAAAGGACCTTAACATGTGACAGCAGAGACTTATTTAACATAAATGCATCCATTATTAAGAAGTAAGCCTCAGGCATCAAAGATTCACAAAGTCATACCTCTCAAAAGTACTGGTCACCACATGCCCTCAGTTTAGCAGCATATGTTTGTACTGGAAAATCATCACAGAGAGAAGTTAGAAAGTAATGAGACATTTCAGTTTCAGACTTAACAACCCTCACAAAATCATTAACAATACTGATGCAAAAAAAGTATGATGCTATCAGCCATTTAACTTTCTTACACCAATATAAGTATACACAATTAACAATTCAACATCACAGATGCAGATATACTAAGTACTACATCAACTATGCACCACAAGCATCAGACAAAAAGCTTGGGTATACCTGAATCCAAAAGATAGCAAAAAGGGATATGGCACTTATCGTCACTTGCACAGGGTGCTGTGTGAGGGGGCACTAAGCCTAGGCTAACATAAAAGGTTGGCAAGTGTGTGTGATTAAGAAAGTGAAGCAGGCAGACATTTGCATAAAGTAACAAATGGCCAGGGAGACAATATGAGTTTTAAGCTTCACTGCTGAACCATGTAACTGCTGTGTGTATGTATGGGTCATCCAGGTGTGTGTGTGTGTGTGTGTGTGTGTGTGTGTGTGTGTGTGTGTGTGTCTGCATGAACATAGGCAAGCTCTGTGCTGGCTGTACATCTGGTATCCTGGACAGGTGGAAGCCATGCATGGTAGAGGTGGCAGTTCATTGTTGTCATACCAAACCACAAGAAATGGCTCTGTCAGGAGTTGCACTGGCATGTCCATTCCCATGGTCAAGTAAACTGCTGCTACCTGAATGCGTCTGATGTCTGCTGGATAAGTACCCCTCACAATGATGCCTAGGACCTCGAGCTCATGGTCTGCCACGTCTGGGTGTGGACAGCTCAACCACTGTCAGAGCAGTGGAAGTACTGCCACTATGGCAGCATGATCAGGCATGGCCATGTTGGCTAACAGCAGATGATGTGGCTCACCTACATTTACAAGGATTCCGTCCCCCTCGCAGCAGATGTTCCATCACAGACACTACCCATTCCAATGTGTCATTCATCCGATCCATTGAATCATCAAGATGGTGCAGGCAGTCATGCATGTCAGCCTATGCCACATGTAAAACCCTAAGCATTTCTTTGGATGACATATAGGAATGTGACTATGCCTCCATGACAGCCCTAAACATATGTGGAGTGGCATGGGAAGAGACACCTGGATCAGGTGGAAAATGGACAGCAGGCTTCCTCCGAGCACCCTTAACAACCCCCCTGCATGGCACCTCACCCGCAATTTGGCTATGGCCAGAGTCAAGAAGCACTGAAGCCACAGTAACCACATTTCCCTGACTGCCTCACCCTCCACCTCTCCAATATCTAAGGGCTTACTGGAATGGTTAGATGTAGGCCTACTTGCTGTGTCCAATGGAATTACAGGGGATGGATGTCAATCTCAGTGTCAGATTCAACACCTGCATCACCACCCCGACTGTGCCTCTGTTTGGCCATCATCAACATCAGAGTCTGCTGATACTCTGACATCAGGCGGCAGATGTCCAACACTTCCACTGTCAGGAACACCTGTAATAATAAGCAACAAACACAGAAAAAAATTAATATCTACACTACTATATTTCAATATATGCTTAAAAACTAATAGTGGTGCCACTATTACAGACAGTACAGCAATACACGTAACAGTCCTGACATGAACATCACACACTAAATATTTCTTTGAACTACTAATCATTGCTGACATAAAAGTGTTTGGCTTACTATGTGCAGATGATAGTCTGCTCGCAATGCTGGATGGTCCAGGAAGAGGTTAAGCAAAAGATAAGGACATCATCACAATTAACAGTAACACGGGGGTAAAACTTTTTGCCCTTTATATGTCCATTAACTATACTTTCAACAAGAACTTGGAAGACAAGCCCAACCTAAGCCACATATGTTATCACTCAGAATGTGTCATTAACTGCAGCAATTTTCAGTCCCCCTCCCCAACAAATATCTTCTTAAACAGAACTAACTTAGTGATGTAAATATTTTACTATACAAGTATATTTAACAATGGAGATACATAAGCCAACCTGGAAGATCCTCCTGGGACATACTTGCTGTCCCTGAAACAGTAGGACTAATGTCAAGGAAATGCTGTTCTGCACTTTCCTGGGAGCTGTCTTGATCTCTAACAGTGGACAGCAACTCTTTATTTGCTGTTAGTAGTGGCTCTGTAGCAGGCCCCACCTCGGTACCCATCCACTCACAGACAACTGCATCTTCTTTCCTTTGTTGAGATGAGATCATGTCAGTTGTCCAATGGTCCACCTTATCATGTATCCTGCTGTGCCCACCTACTGCATTCATATCTGCAAATATTTGCTGCCAAATTTACAATCTGCCTGATGTATCTTTATGTCCCCTCTAAAGCAGAAAGGGACCTTGTTCCCTAAGAGCTTCCACAATGACTTGATTCTCAGGGTCACTGAAGGATGGTTTTGGGGATTTAGATGCCTAGGTGCCATAGTTATAAGTGTCCTAAATACAACAGAAGGATAATACACATAAATATCACATAACTAAAATAATATCTGTTCCCATATAAAACATAAATGGTAACATTTCAGTTTTACCCACTGGAGAAACATAAAACAGTCTAGACATTTGAAATATGAACAGCAAGAATTGTGAGTTTGTAACATATTACATTCACATACAACACAAGGCTGGATGCAAAATAAGGGAGAGTAACAACAGCAACAGATCCTCGTTTGTGCCAAATCATAAATGCAGCTTTGATCCCCCACCCCCAAAGAACAGGCAAATGACTTATTTTGCTAACAAACCATCAGTGAAATGCTAAAAGTTCTATCAAATTAACTGTCCCTGAAACGTGTATAGATTTAGTACAGACCATTCCATGTTAAGCTATTGCCAATAATATATATCTGTGAAATGCCCTGACAAACATGCCCGTGCCATCAGTACACTTCTAAGTAATGCATACAGATAACAGTAATTTGCTAATAAATATATTTATATAAGTATTAAACAGCTTTTCTTAAATGACATTTCAGCATCTGCAGTATTATAGCTGAAAAATTCAAGCATACCTTGTCAAGTTCAGTTGTCTTCTGTGCAGATATAACCCAAAGTAATAGCCTGTTCTGTGTTCTCCACATTAGCAAGCTTCCTCACCATCAATTTCTCTAGCTACATGGCTGCCTTTTTATAATGTAAATTCAGGGTTGTTAGCATGATGAAGATGTAAATGAAATGTGAACTCACTGTAATTGCTGAATCTCAAACTTTTAGCTCTATGTAGCAGATGTAAACATAGTGCAGACACTCCCTCAGTATTCTTTACTAATGGATTGCAACTGTGAATAATTACTGTTAGGGAGAAGGAAAACACAACAGCAATGCAGTCTGCCCTACCTCCAGTGGGTGTGTCATGTCAGACTTACAAAGTGTGTATAACTCATTTTATCAAGGTTGGAAATGTAAGTAAGCAGCACGCAGTTCACAGGCTCTGTTCATTAACATCCAATTTCCCCTTTATTTCTTGACAACTGTATATTATTGCCATTTAATATCCTCACACATTTTAAGGACAAGGATATACAATCCCATACAGACTGGATGCCTCAGATTACTGGTCAGATAAAGGATGAGCAACAAACAGAGAGAGTAAGACAAGAGTTATATTTTTTGCAAGCAACAGTCATAAATGGACGGTGCAGTGCTTTGTGTTATGGCCTCACAGCAAGAGGTTCTCCAGTTTGATTCTTGGCTGTGGTGATTTCTGTGCGGAGTCTGCATATCCTTCCTGCATACTTGTGGGATTCCACCGGGTGCTCGAGTTTTCTCCCACGTTATAAAAACGTGTGTCTGGAGCATTTCTCCCTGTGGCCTCTGCTGAAACTTAGCTCATTCCAAGTCAGACTTTCCCAGTAAACAAATGTTAAATAAATAAAAATAAATGGTTGTGTGATCACTCAGTGCACTACATCTAAAATGTCTACATGTACAAATAACTGTTATGTGGTCTCCTAGTACTGCGGATGATGTTGCAGCTGATTTTACACAGAATGAATTCAGTTTCCTGTTGTAAAGTTGTTTGTGTGGCAAAAAGGGATAAGGCACCCTTACTTTGTTCTGAAAGTTTATTGGAGTGAGAGTTCAAATCCAGACCTATATAGAAATATTTCATGTGTACTAACAAACAATTTCTATTACTTATATCATAGATTGTTTTTATCATTTCAACTACTTTCCCTTTTATTTTAATTTTTTCAGACATTGTTTATGCAGTGCGCAGCTCAGTGCGAACAATGGAAATAGTGAAAATGAATGTCATGTTTCGCTGTGCTTATCTTGTTTGCATGACACTGAGCAATATGCAAAGTAGTCTGCTGGCCCGCACAGTGGAAGCAGACAGAACACCTGTGGACAGGGTATCTGTAAAAGCTTTGAAGGTCAAAAAGAACACATTTTTGCAATTGTTGCCTTCCATCACGAACTGCTAAGCAGTGTTGCATGGTGTATAGCAAGGATCCCTAACAGCTGCAGTTATTGAAAACATGCAAGCAGGGTGCAGACAACCAACAGCTGAAAAAGGATGCATTCAATTCATTCTGTTGGGCACCGAGCAAACATGCAAAGCGGATTTGAGAGTCAGTTAACACAGAGAATTTAAGAAGGAAATGATGGAACTGTCTCAACAGGTGTAAGTGTAGGGCTGGTTCTTTGTTCTAGTACAGGGTGTGCAACCTATTTTTATTGTTGTGACAGTGCAGCATATACCAATGAACTGTAAAATAGGGTATGCAACCTATTTTTATTGTTGTGACAATGCAGTTTATAGCAATGAACTATAAAACAGACCAGTATTATTTTAACATTCTTGTGGAAACAGGTGCAAATACAGTATTGCCATACACACGGTCCTGAGTTCTAATACAGGACATTCCAGACATTTTACTGTTGTTTCATTTCCCATTATACTCACTCTCACTTACAGCATCTCAGATAGTGGAGCTGATATGAATTATATGTATGAGGGATAAGACACCCTTAATGTGTTTTCAGATGTATGACTGAGGTTAGACTGTCTAATATATTTCTGGAAGTATAATTCTGCTATCTGGACTTGTATGACCTTTGCAGTTAAATAAGACACATACACATCTGGATCTATATACAAGTACCTTGTCAGGTCACACACACACACACACAGTTGTGTATCACTTTAAACTGTCAGCTGTACTATGTCTGAGCATCACTTCTTCTTGGCAAAGATGGAAAATCAGTGCTGTGGAAGAAAATGTTTTGTCCCTTATACCTATGTTTAAATTACCCATTTTAAAAATCAATTTTATCATTATATAAATCCAAAACAAATGTGGCAAGTCATGACATTTATGCCCCAGTGCATGTCTGAAAACATAACTCACCTAACAGTTACCTTCCACTTTTCAATACATATTTCCAAGCTACATCACCAGACATTCCTCAAACTAAGGTCAAGTGTCAGATTAACCTTCCCATTTCAAACCTTTATGTCATCCTTGCTTATCACTGCTGTGCTCCACTTAACATCCAGCAAATGCAGTTGGCACTGTTGTTCAGGTTTGCGCACTACCAGTAAATGTGATAAATGGAACTGGTAAGAAAGCATCATTTTCTATTGCTCTAGGTCAGGTGTTAGACATGGTTGGAGTTAGTGGGGAAGCTGCCCAGATTAGGGCGCAGAGCTGGGGTGTCCAGGATATTTATTGGACTCCTGGTAAAGTGCCACATCCAAAGGCTTCTGAAGAGTGACTTCTCTGGCTCACAGTACAAGTCTGAGGGGGGGGGAGTAGTTTGGCTTAGGCTATATCAAGTGCTACTGGCATCATGCAAACTGGAGAACAATGCCGACATCATTTTAATGACCTATACATGCAAAAAGGATACCCTTTACCATAAGTTGACTGAATTTGAGACTGCAGACATCCTACAGTTGTGTAAGTATGTCAATAAGAGTATTTCTAATAATTAGAAAGCTAAACATAGGCAAGACTGGTATGCATAATGCTCTTCTGTTCTTTTCTATTTTTTTCCACAACTAATGCCAACATAAAGTTCAATCGACATGCTCATGCTGCTTGAATGGAGAGACTGAAGGAAGCAAGTGGTATGTATGCAGCACAAGAGATGTATTATTGTATCTTTAAAATTTAAAGATGCATGCATATCCTAAATGTAAAAGCAAGCATGCATGCATTAGTCTGTAACACAAACCAACTTTAGGAGTCAAATATAAGACAGTAGTCAGAGGTTCTGTGTTCAAATACCATGAATCAAAACTATACAGTACTGCATGTCTTTAATAATATTTACATTTAATTAAAATCTATACAAGTGGCATAAATGCCATGCTGTTAATTGTAATCTGTATAACTGGAATACGCATATGTGCAATAAATGCATATTTCAAGGATTACTTTCAGCAGTCTGTAGCTGTAGTGTGAATTTGGTAGGACATATATTTAAATGTAATACTTCAGCTAAAGTAGTTGTATAACTGTGTTAATGCATTGTATGCCACATATGATGGTACAAATTTGATCTTTTTTTTCTCTCACCCCAACCCTTAACTCTCTTATTTTCTATTGTGTGTTGCCAAAATGTCTTCATATAATCAATGTGTGCTAAAACAATAAATGCTGCACAGCACAGCAGGGTAGGCAAGCCACAGTGAATCAGCCTGTCACTGCTCTACAAGCTCCAACACCAATGCCCAGCATGTCTGGGACACAAATTGCTGCAGTGCCTCTGCTGCCCCTGCACAACCTGCACCCTCAGGTAGTATTGCCACAGAAGGTGGTGTAGTGGTACTATGTGGGATTAGTGGCAGAGGTCAAGATTTTATCATCCACTCTTCATGCCAGTGGAGGGTGCATAGGGTTGTGCACAGCACCACTGGTGTATGCCTATGCTGAATAGAGATGCTGCTCTCCATCATGACATGCAGGAGGAGAAGATATCAAGCACTCCAGCTACCTGCAGAATAAGGGAACAGTGATGACTGTCCAGTGGGTGTGGACTCTATTCTCACTGTCTCGTGTTTGATGGCCATGAGAGTGTGTTGGCCCCTCCCTCACTGCAATCATGGTGTCCCCCAACCTTTTGTGTCCCTCATCAGTCTTGTCTCTTGTCTTGTTTGCATATTCTTCCTCACCTACCCAACTTGCCTGACCCAGAAATACCTACATCCCTTACCCAGCATTCCTTTCTTACCGAATTAAAAAAAATGGGCACCTGTCCTACAAAAAAAATATTGTCTCATACATAGCTCTCCATTTTGCACGTGTCATCTCAACAAACTTGATTAGGTCCAGTTGGCTATATAACAAGATTCCATTGTTGTTACCTTCTCTGTGTAGGTGACAGTCCAAATTCTGCTAATATTCTGCACATAGTATCACTTTTTACTGTTGAAGAATTGGATCACAACGGTTCTTCTTTAACTCTCACCAGCACATTTGTGTATTGATTTCTCTTTGTTTTTGACCATGCTTGCTCCCTGTTTCACCACTTTCCTATCTACCCCCATTTTAACACCTATAATCTGGTCAAAATGTACAATCATACACAGCATGCCTAAGTACCAGAATAAGCAATGGATCCCTTCTCTTTTTGGCCCCTATGTTTGAGCGATTTTGGCAATGTGCACCAACATCAAGCAACAGTAAGCAGTTGTTGAATGTTGTGGTTACCTCCATGCAATGGCACTTAACCCTACTCAGCTATGCCAACAAACAGCAACACATGTACTATAGAGAATTCCGATAATTGTATTATCACTGTTTATTTAAAAGTATAAGATACACCTGGATTTGAACCCAGTATCATTTCAAAATAAATGTGTTAATGCATTTATACCTGCTGCCACAGAATCACCTAAGCAGCAGGTGTGTTTCATAGACTCAGTACTAACTCTCAGACTTTTAGCAATGTGGTTCAGTTTTGTGCACTGAAGTGTATATCTCGCATGTGCTAATACTTTGCCAACCATTGTGCAAACCCACTGCTCACTGCTGTGCTATGCTAAGTCACTATTAGTATGTATTAGTGCTGATTACTGTCCATTTACTCTTTATGGCATGAAACTAAATATGGAAACATAACAAATTGAAAGCCCTATCTAACAATATGTCACTTATTTACAATGCATCCATGTGTTGCCTCTCCCCGTGCAATGCAACCCAGGTGTCTCACTACTTTTTCCCATATATATCAACTACACTATGAGTTAATATCAAATGGTGTGTGATATGCTATGCACATCAAGTCTGGTAACATGCAGATCAAGAACTATCTTCAAAGTTGAACATCCATCAGCTGAAACTGGGAACTATTGACATACAAGCCTAACCAGCCTTATCTGCAAGGCTATGGAAATAATCACTATGAAGCCTACCCACAGGATAATAAGTGACCTTCAACACTCTTTACCTGACCCATTCTGGTTTTGTCAAGGGTAGATATTGCTCATGAAACATAGTGGACTTATTTGATAATGTACCCAAAGCTCTGAATGAAGGAAAACAGGATATACTGCCTATGTTTATTAAGACAAGGGTTTTGCCACAATCCCCCATTCAGGTATCATTGAGAAAATATCCAATCTGGGGACTAACCCATACATTACTAGATGGGTAGCTAACTAGCTCACTGACAGAACTCACACTGTCAACATTGGAAAGTCCACCTCCACCAGTAGACCATTTTCCAGTGGAGTACCATAAGGATCTGTGCTGAGCCATCTACTGTTTGCAAACAATTTATCTGAAGTCCAAGTGAATGTAGATGGTCTGTGGCTTACCAAGTTTGCAAATGACTGTCAACTGGGCAGAATTATCTACAGTCCCCCAAAGATGTAAACATATTACAGAAAAGGCTAACACAGACCAATGCTTAGTGCCAAAGTCATGGACTGAAAATTAAAGCAAAAAATACCTTATTGTCACTTTGGCAAAGAAGTACCCATGCTAATTATGATATAATTAGCACATCTCTAAGCTCAAACTTAGTGGTGCAAGACTTGGAAACATAGGTTGTTTGCAAGCTAAACTTTGGTTACTATGTGTCCATAGTGGTAAGACATGCATTCTATATTTCCACAGTTAATGACCGTAACCTTATGTTATGTCATACAGATTTCTTCTATATATACCTAAGGTTTTAAGCAGTACCACTACATGAATGAAATGCATACAGTTAAGTGTTGTAAACCCCTCCCCTTTCCGCTGATTATTCCCTTTCAAGTTAAACATTGACCTGTGTTTGTGAAGGTGAAATTGTGAATAGCATAAATGCCGAACATCTCCTTAATACTGGCTAAGTGATAGTGGAAGTGACTTCGAAGAGGGGATCTCAAGGAACTGGATGGTGAGTTTGTCCAATGTTGTGAACTATTCGATGAAGCTGATCCTACAGACACTAATCTGACTGTGCAGCAGGAACATGATTGGGACGTTGAATGCTAGGTGTAAATCAATGCTTATGTGACCTAAATGAAATCTGATTTTCTTTTCCCTGCCAACAAAGTATAGTAATTTCTTCAGAAACACATGCAGACTCATGTGATCTGCCCCCACATGTACAGAAAGTACCCTGTCTTCTTCCACTTATAAGACTGAACCCAGCTTGGTCTGATAAGTCCTAACCCATATACAAATGGGGGCAGCTATGGTTGTTTGGTGTGCCACCATGCTACCCATCTGTGTAAACATGGCATTATCCCTTCTCTGTGCCATTTCCAAGTAGTGCTGGAAATCCTCACATGTACCCTGGAAGACTCTGACCATTTCCTATGGCAATGTTGTGAGCCATAGCAGTGTCATGGAACAGTTACTGCTGTGCAGCTAATGGCAATGTCATGGCACATTTACTGCCTTGCAGCTAATGATTTCTGTGTTTTCTGAGGTAGCTACACCAAATTTCTGCACCAAGCTCTACTCTGTAAAGGTATAACTGTGGAAACTGTTGCCTCTCAATCTCTGTCATCATCCTAAAAGTGTTCATCTGGGTTTGGAGATACTGCCATAGAGGTGGATGGGTTCCCCTCCTGTACATGCATTCATATAATGTCAACGTGCGCTTGATTTTCTGATACATTGTCACTTCCTGCAGAGTTACTAACATGTTATAAGGTGAGGCATCCTACCATTAAACTCAGGACTTTCTTTTTAGGCAGTGTTCCAAAGACTAAAATTTCACCATAACAGCTACAAACAAATGCCATCTGAGGGTCATACTGCTCAATGTTAGAAGTCTAAATCTCAAGATGATTTTGCTCAAAGCTCTCCTCAAAATGGAGAATGTTGACATCTGTGCTGTAATGGAGACCTGGATTAAGGAGACAGAAAGCACCCCTGCACTTTCAGGCTACAATTCATTCCATACCTTTCAGACACCAGAATATGGTAGGAAGCTCCAAAGGCAGAGGTGTCTCCATATTCATAAAGAATATGCACACCTCTAGACTTGTAGCTCAGCATAATGCATCTGATATATTTCAGATACAACTAACACTGAGTAAGATGGCAATATAAGTCATAGCCTGCTACAGAACCCCAGCCATGTCCCTAGACTCTCACTCCATGTTCCTAAGCACCCTGGAATCTATCAAGGTCCACCCCAATACTCTCATACTGGGTGACGTCAACTACAGTTCCATCAACTGGGAAAACTATTCAAGTACCAATGTTTAGGACCAACACTTCCTGGAATTCATCTATTCCAATGCCCTGGATGAGCTCATTCTGACCCCCACTAGAGGAAGCAACATCCTCAACCTGTTATCGCCAACATGGGAGACTGTTGCTCCGCACCTATAGTCGATTCCTCCCTTGTTAAATCTGACCACAAAGTGATCACCATGGAAATCACCATGTCACCTACACCTCCCACTAAAGTGGCCACCCGGAAAAAAACTTCTCCAAAGCTGACTTTGGCCTCCTGAAAACAGAGCTGGCTAACTTCTCAGCATCCATGCCAATGGAAAATAGCTGCATGACTGTCAAATCATACACCTATGCACAGTATGAGCATATACACAAATACATGGATCTTGCCATACCAAATAGGATCAAGATGCTCTCCTTCAAAATAAAGGAAGCCAATCTGGTGGTCCCTAGCCATCAATAAACACTACAACAGAAGGAAGAAATTGATGCAGAAGAAAATGAAATCACAAAACTGGAAAAAACACCCTTACAGGCCTCAAAAAAAATTTGAGATCCCTTATCAAATTTTCTAAAGCCAGCTATGAAGGAAGAATTACGGCTGACACAAAAAACAACCACAAAGCCTTCTATAGCTATATCAAGAACCTCCAAGGCAATACCCAGAATTGTTCTGAGTTACTGCACAATGGTACCATTTATACTGACCCAACATACTGGCTGACAGATGCAGTGCCAACTTTACCCCCCAAAGGCCCTAACACAATACCAGAAGAAATCCCGGTACCCAACATTTCTGTGGTACAGGTAAAAGCTGCATTGTCCAAAGCCAAGAATACAGCATCCATGGGACCTGATAATATCCCTGGCTGCATCCTACATGAGCTACAAAATGAACTGGCACCATATCTGTATGTCCTGTTCAACCACAGCCTTAGCTCAGGCTTTGTCCTTAATGAATGGCACACTGCTACACTCATCCCTCTCCATAAAGGGGGAGTGACTACAGATCCTGGGTACTATTGCCACATTAGCCTGATGAGTCTGGTATTAAAAGCTGTGCAGGCATCATCATGGACCTGCTTAGCAAAGATATAGGCAATTTCCAAATTCTTGATGCCACACAGTCTGGCTCTGTCAAGGGGAGATCCTGCCTTCTGAACCTGGTTGACTTTTTCTAGGCAGTCACCAAGGCTGTGGATGAGGGTATAGCGGTGCATACAGCCTACCTCAACCTGGCCAAAGGCGTTGATAGCATTCTCCACTCGGGTATCAATGATAAAGTCTCCAAACAAGGCATCAATCCTTATATCACTAGGTGGGTCGCAAACTGGCTCAAAGACAAGACCCAAAGAGTGAAAGTTGCAGATTCAAAGTCAGACTGTCAAACAGTCATGAGTGGAGTCCCACATGGCTCAGTCATGGGCCCTCTCCTGTTTGACATCTACTTATCAGATGTCCAGGCCAACACAGAGGGACTATGGATGACCAAGTTTGCTGATGACTGCAAGGTAGGAGTCATTATCAACTCCCCAAGTGATGCGGACATCCTACAAAAGGGCATCTCTGAGATCAAAGACTGGACTTGGATCCATGGCTTTAAGCTTAATGCCAAAAATGCGTTATCATTCCCTTTGGAAAAAAAATCAGTTCCCATGAATTACCAGATGGGATATGGGATCCCACTGAACACTGAAGGGGCCATAAGAGATCTGGGCACCCAGGTCGACAGCCAACTCATCTTTGACCACCACATTGCCACTGTGGTCAGAAGGTCCGGTGCACATCTTATAACCAAAGGTTTCACATTCAGGAAGCAAGAGGTCATCATCCCTCTCTACTCATCCCTCATTAGACCAATCATTGAATAGAATACTTAGAGGTGATCTCTGCTTGACTTACAAAGCCATGTCCTACCCAGCCCTATTTGAAATGCTACACCTAAACAAATCCCAATCCCCCCCATGCCAGACACTCGAGAGATCACAACCTTATTACCACAACCAACAGAACATGTTGGAAGGATAGGTTCATCTCCCAAAGACTGCCCATACTCTGGAATAAGCTTCCCATTCATATCAAGCAGTGCACCTCGCTGGTCATCTTCAAGAGAAATCTTGACGAATGGATGGGTAACAAAGTTTACCCCATGGATCACTCCAGGTGCCCTAGTGGATAAAGGCACTGTGAGCTAACATCAAGTGGCATGGTTCCATGGCAATTTTTGGGGGACTAGGCTTGTAAAGGCTCCAGGGCCATTAGCCTAGTACACACCTATGAACCTATAAATATGTCACCATCATCAACAGTCATTTTGCTGATGATATACTCAAACTTTATTGATATGGGGAACGGTTTGCTTCTGCTGCTGTCCCTTGAAAAAAGATTTAAAAAGATTGCTAATAAAGAAATAGTATACACTGTTAAATGTTTATTAGGAAGGTATAGGGTACTGCATACTGTCTTCATTGTCATTCTGTACTGATATAGAAAGTTCACCTATTAATATTAAATGCCATATGTTAAGGTAGTCATTCAATGTCAGCATTCACATCTCTACATAAATATATGTTGCTGTTTTAAACCAACTTTCCTGAGCAGATAAGTGTTGCTGCTACAGACGTTGGTAATGGCCAGAGACCACACCACCCTTGATTATTCCAATGATGACATCTTCTGTGTCATAGTCATCCCCACTTATGGACAGGAGGTATTCCTCATCTGGTGTTAATAGGATAATTATTGGAAACACCCCCCAGTAGTGACATGGTAGCACGTCCTGCCATATCCTTTGTCCTCTTTTTGCACTGTATTCATGTACAGTTTCTGCTTGCATTAATGAGCAGGACAACTTGAGTCTAGGCATTTGTCCTCTCAGCCTGTCTGGGCCCCCCTTAATGAAACCAGTGCTTCCTTTATGTCCTAAAGGTTGCCATGATGATACTATTTTACTCATAGCTGAGGCTGTCATTTCTCTGGCTTGATCCCTTGTTTTGCATTATTTACTGCACATGAAAAAAAGCCACCTTCATATATAACATTTTTTATTGTAATTATTAGTCAAAAACACAATGACTACATGTGCCTGTCATCGTCCTATAAAAAAGTTAAGTAACACAAGTCTGATAATTATATGTGCATGCAAATCTCAGTTCAGGCAGGTAAAGTTGTGCTATACTAATAGCTGCAGTATTATAAATATATTCAGAATAGTAACAAAATCATTTTTTTAAAAAGATTCATTCTTTCCCTAGCCCCTATCATTTTCATGTATTCATTATACTCTCGTTTTTTATTCTTCAGTGACACTCAGACATCTTCAAGTAAGGACACATGCATATTCGGCCAACAACACACCATTACTACTTAAATATTTCACAATTAAAATAAACGTATATTCACAACCATTACATAACACCAAAGTAAATGAGTTTACCAGTGATCATAGTCATTTTCCCACTGCTGCTGTGATGATTTTCCACTTACAATATAGTAATAATATTCCATATCAGTAAAATAAACATTTCTTTAAGTACCTCACTATTTTTTTCATCATTCTGAACTGTTTGATTTTGCATTTATACATTGTTATTATTGTTTTCCTTAGTTTAAGAAGTCCCCAGTTTCCTAAAACATGTACTACCTAACTCAAGTAATTGCAAGTTAATATTGTGGTGTTCAACTATTTCATCTAAATTCAAGTCCATTTATACATTTTGTATGCAAATTAGGCCCTTGTACATTTATCTCTATGAAATGCAGGAATGTGAAAAGTGTGTATAGCCTCTTATGAATCTAAGTAACTTTTGGCTGCTCATAAATGTGGTTTTGGGTTTTCATGAGCTTGCTGTAAACAACAGTGGAATCCACAGTAGTCCTCAGTTGTCTTCAGCATGCCACAGGAATGTGCAGAGAGCTGCAGATATGCTCAAATGTGAATATATTTAGAAAAGAAAACAAAATATTGTAATTTGTATTACAATTTGTATAAACAGGAAGTGTAATCTCTGCCCATATGACATCATCTGGCACGCCTTCTGACTAGAGTTACCACCTGTCCCTCTTTGCGAGGGACAGTCTCACTTTTGGCAGTTTTGTCCTGTGAAAAAACCTAAAAAATGGCAAATGTCCTGAGATTTTACGACAAAATGTATTTCTTAAGGTTTCTTTAATAGCTGCATAAACAGTTATTTTTTATCTGAAACACATAAATATTATATGAAATAGCATAAGCACTCAAATCCTACAAAAATAAGCTTTTATTTTGGCAAAAAAAGTGAAGTTCTATCCTTTTTTGTCCTTCAAAATCTCACATTTTTTTATGAAAAATGCCTCACTTTGGGCATTTCAAAAGGTGGCAACCCTACTTCTGACCTAAAACCACTTAATAAAAGTCAGTAACTCACACATAGGTATATCTATTTATGCAGCCCCATACAGTAAGAAAGTAAGTAAATAAATAAATATTAATACTGCAGCAATGCCGGAATAAATGATATTGAAGTGTAATAAGATAGCGAAGGCAATGTACAGCAACAGTAGTAATTATAAGTAATACAAAAGAAAAGTGATGCTTGAATACTGTTTTTATGCACCATAAAAATGAAAAGGGGAATATATTCCTTTAAGAAAAACATTCATCTGACAAAGCTCGATTCAAATTTTTTATTAAACGAAACTGGCTAAGAATAACAGCTCCTGCTCTGATGTCCCTGCTAGTTAACTGAATTTGGTTAAAGTGGAGTCGCACCTCAAAGGGAGTGGTTCTTCATCTTTTGTTGCACATTCTAATTCTGGCATTTTTAGTGATGACAGCACCTGGCCTGTAAAGGCATGAAGCTGCATTCCAAGCTTGTCAGATAAGGAGACCAAAATTATGTTCTACCATCTCAGGGAGTCATATCTGGAAAAGATTGAGGCATGCACAAGAGGTTCAGAAAAAAATGTGTTGTCCCTATTACTGGCTGATCATATCTCATTGGTGTGGGACTTATACTGTGTAAAATCCAGAGAAGAATCATAATGTTAATTGCAATTATTGTATCCACAGTGGCAATATTTTCAAGGATCTTGCACAAGGTTAGAAGAAAATATATGAGGTGAGACGGGTAGGTTTTTGTTTTGGAAGTGGTTTTACTATGCCAAATTTCCAGATATTAGCTGTGGTACTGGTACTGAAAAAGAAGTTAAAAGGTATATTGTGGAGGTTTTCAGTGCAGGCTCAACAGTGATAAATGAACCAAGGATGGAGGTTGTCTACACCAGGATGTCCATCCAGTTGTATTTCTTGTCATAATGGTATAATTCATTTGATAACATCCATCTGAAATGGAAGAGAGGAATATATTTAGGAGGGTGGAGCTATTTGACACACTTGGTGTGGCAAGTGAATTATAGTTTGACATCAGTTGATGATAGCAAAAAGGCAGGATCTTCAAGTGGGATGGTTGCCTCCAGTGAAGTTATTGAGTTCTTATTAAACTTTCCTTGAACTGTACCTAGGAGAGTATAAACCTTAATCCTGGGTTAGCTAGTTTTATCCTTTAATGTTATTTTTTTGGATATGTTCTTTAGATAAATACACTGTTCCCTATTTTATGGGGATGCAGTGGGCTTCCAGAAGTATCAGGATTCATCCCTGAGTTGAGGAGGGATTATAATTCATGAGCTAACCACTTTGTTTTAGTATTGGGGAGTCTAGAAATTGAAGTAAAGTAAAAGTTGTGTTAGGAGTGTCTTTCTTTGGGTTAGAGGTATTTAAAACTGGTGTCCAGCAGTAAGATGTTAGACAAGTAATACATTTGTGTATATTATGTTCATGTTCCTGTACTGATAACATACATTCTACAGTCTTGAGGAACAATCTATCTGATAATGTATTAAACTGTTGTCCATATGCCTATGTTGTTGGCAGTTTATGTGATTACAAAATATCCAGTTTAAATTACTGGAAAAATAATATGGGAATTCCCTCTTGTCTTGAATTTTCCCTAATCCATGGAAAAAACACCTTGTCATTCCATTGGAAATATGCCACAGTCCTATTATGACTAACCATTTCTAGTGAATAAGTAAACAAATAACTCCAGCATCTTTAACCAACTGGAAAATAAGTAGATTATAGACATTTAAACATGTAGTACCATGCAGCACAACAATGCCGCTGATGTCACTGGTCCAAACATAACTACATTACGGGTGTTAGTCTTTTCAACAGTTGATTTTTATTTTTCATTTTAAAATCTCTTTTTACATAGAAGACGTAGCTACATAGTTACCACAAATGAAATAACAACATACAATCTCAACATAGTAGCAGATCATACCTAGTGAAGTAAAACAGTTTTATTTGCGGAGGTTATACTAAATACAATAATCTGACTAATGCCCAGACATGATTTATGTGTCCTCTTCATTACTGATTAAATTAAATTCTACAGCACTTTATAACTATCCTCTTTTTAAAACAGCAAATAATTAGACAACAATAATACTCTTTAGGATAGTAGAGGCTTTGTTTATGATCAGTTAATTATAGGAAAGAATATTAGCTTGATATATTTCATCAAAACTGCATTTTCTCAAAAAGAATAAAAACACACACTATGAGATGAATTTGATTATATGGTAACAATAGTTGGCTAATTCCTGCACAGATGTGACTAGAGTGAATTATCTAAGTAAAAATCATTTTTTATACAAAGACGTACTGAACATGAAATCATTTATAGTTTAAATTAAATTTATCAAGTAACTGCTTTGACACGAGTTTGTCAACCATCATACAAATTAATTTGCTTTTGCTATTTATTTTAGAACTGCTTGAGTATTGCTGTACACTTTCTTCTGCTCTGATATGCTGTAAGTAATGCAAAACATTTTATATTTACAACTGAATGCAGATGCATGTATTTACATTTAAAGCACAGGAACTTTACATATTTTTGAACGTTTAAAGAAAATGCAAGTTTATTTGTGTCATTAAAATAACATCCAAACAAAATTATTCCACCCTCAAGAAACTGAATGATGACCAAGGACTGCTACTGATAATCTCAAAAAGAATATTACCTGGGATATAACAACAGATGATACGATTATTAAAAATATATTCCATAAAGCAAAAGAGATGTAGTATTAGTGTGGAATGGATGAGCATATTAAAGTTGGAGGCACATTACTTTAGGTTCAGACACACTATGTGAGAACAGTAGCCACTCAGGGGATATGGTAAATGTAAATTATAAGTACAGCCTTGACAGACAGTCTCAAAAACCAGATCCATTGAACATTTTATGGAAAATATCAGAAAGTATGTGGAAACTTTGGGACTGTACCTGGCATCTTGCAAACTCTTTGAAATGGTCTATTTTTCTTCATTAAGTAGTGTATCTGTAAATCTCTTTTATTTTCACTGCTATTGTCTAAACATATAAAACTGTAATGCTCACTGTGAAGGTCAGTAGACTATACAATTTTTAATTGAGCTTATTATTTACACCTTATATGTCTACAAAAATCCAGATGGCTAACTGCTTGATAGCCTACCTGTATACAAAACGTATACGGGAATTCTCCATATTCACCTTGAATCTGACCTACTCACCTGGCATATAGAAAGCCACCATTAAAAGGAGACCCTCCCCTACAAGATTAAGTTAACGTATGTGCTTAGAAAACAATTTACTGTTACCTTGCTATGCTACCTTTTAGTCTGACCTCCTTGTGTGTGTGCCAGCACCCCACCGCTGACCGGTTTCCCCCCTCCCCATTCCAGTACTCCTATTTGTACTCAAACCTATAATGGGTTTGGTTATCTTTGCTACTTAACCTTTCTACCACTAGGTGGCAGTATCTACCTATGTAACTCCCAGCCTTGCAATAGGTTTTTAATTTTCCACTAAGAGCTGGCTGAGATTTAACATAGGTTCATAGAATGGTACTAGGCTATCAGCCCTAGGGCCTATACATGCCTAGCCATAACAATTCCCTGGCTATTTCTTCCCACACTATTTACTTCCCTGGACCCCTGTCTAGCAGAACAACTGACGTGATCCCTGGGGTGAATTTCTTTTCTCCCATCCAATCGTCAAGGTTCCTTTTTAAGAGGGCCAAAGAGGCACTCTGCTTGACATGTATGGGTTCATAGGTTCATAGGTTGGTACTAGGCTATCAGCCCTAGGGCCTATACAATCCTAGCCATAACAATTCCCTGGCTATTTCTTGCCACACTATTTACTTCCCTGGACCCCTGTCTAGCAGGGTGACTGACATGATCCCCAGGGTGAATTTCCTTTCTCCCATCCAATCCTCAAGGTTCTTTTTGAAGAGGGCCAAAGAGACACTCTGCTTGACATGTATGGGTAATCTATTCCAGAGTCTGGGGAGTCTCTGGGTCAGGAACCTATCTCTCCAGCATGTTTTGTTTATTGCGATGACAAGGTTTAGATCCCTGGAGCATGTGGCTCTGAGGGATTGGGATTTCTTTAAGTGTAGCATGTCCAACAGCTCTGGGTTTGACATGGCCTTGTATGTTAAGCAGAGATCGCCTCTGAGTAGACGATATGTGACAGAGTATAGCTGGAGTTTTTTAAGGCAGTCAGCGTAGGACATCTGCTTTAGGCCTGTGATTCTTTTAGTGAGGTATTTCTGTGGTCTTTCAAGTTGTTGCAGATGTCTTGAGAGGTACATACCAAATGGGGCATTGTATTCCATAATGGGTCTAATGAGGGATGAGTGCAGTGGGACAATGACCTCCTTTTTTCTGGATGAAAAGCCCTTAGTGATGAGGTGTGCCACATAGAAGAATTTCCTGACTATTGTGGCAATGTGGTCTGCCACCTGTGTCCCTAAGTCTCTTATCACACTTTCAGTGTTTAGTGTACTGTCACCTATATGGTAATTCATGGGTACATGTGTTTTCCCAAAGGGGATAACTATATATTTCTTGGCATTGAGCTTGAGCCCATGGCTCTGGCACCAAGCATCTGATTCTGTAAGGCCCTTTTGTAGAGCATCCACATCATTTGGGGATTCAATAATGGCTCCCAGTTTGTAGTAATCTGTGAACTTTGTTAGCCAGTCCCTTAGTGTTGGCCTGTACTTCAGAGAAGTAGATGCCAAATAAGAGCGGTCCCAGGACTGAACCCTGAGGTACTCCAGTTGTCACTTGTCTGGTGCTGGATTTGGAGTTGGCTACTTTTATAGTGTGGGTTCTATCAGTAAGCCAGTTAGCAACCCATTGGGTGATGTAGGGATTAATGCTCAGCTTAGTAAGTTTATCTATGACTCCAGAGTGGGGGATGGTGTCAAAGGCTTTAGCAAGGTCTAGATAGGCTGTGTGAACCACCTTACCCTTGTCCATGACTCTGGAGACAGATTCGAAGAAGTCAATCAGGTTCAGGAGACAAGATCCGCCCTTCACGAACCCAAACTGGGTGGGGTCCAGTGTTTGAAGGTTGCCAATGTCTTTGTTTATAAGTTCCATGATAATACGCTACATGGCCTTGCAGATAAGGCTCGTCAGACTGATGGGACGGTAGTTTCCAGGATCCAAGGTGGATTCCCCCCTTGTGGAGTAGGATAACTGTAGCTCTGCACCACTCAGTGGGCACGAAACCTGAGGTGAGGCTATGATTATTTTATTTTATTTTATTTTTTATTTTACATTTGTTGACCGGGCTAGTCTAGCTGGATATATGTCCATTTTCAGTAGAGGCCCGGGGAGAAAAGCTCCACTAGTTGAAACAGGTATCATCATAAAAAAGGCATTTAATGTTACATTATAAACATAAAAAAATTATAACAAGTTAAACAGATAATATTCAGAGATCAAGAAAATAATGTTTTTTTTTTTGTGCAGTGAAAGTTAACAAGGGAAAGGGTGAAGGAAAGAAAAAATAAGGTTAATCTGGATTAAACATGACACTTAGGTGAGGTGCCAGTTCATTTTGTAGTTCATGTAGTACACAGCCCGGGATGTCATCTGGTCCCATGTATGCTATATTCTTAGATTTGGAGAGTGTGTTTTTTACCTGTGTGACCATTATTACCAGAGTTTGGCAATCTTCCGATATTGAGATGGGCTATTTAGGGGGTGAGAGGGGGGTGACGTTGGCACTGAATCGATCTGCCAGGATACTGGCAATATCCTTTGGATCAGTATATTTAATGCCATTCTGTTTTAGCTCAGAGCAGATCTGAGCATTGCCATTTAGATTCTTGACATAGTTATAGAATGCCTTGTGGTTGTCTTTGGAATCTTTGGCAATTTTATTTTTGTAGCTAGCTTTGGAGGATTTTATGAGGGATCTCATTTTCTTACTGAGGCTGGTAAGAGAGTTTTTTGCATCCTGGGATTTTCCTCTTTTCTGCAACAGTTTCTTCCTTTTGTTGTAAAGTTTGTTTATGGCAGGGGAACACCAGATTGGCTTCCTTTATTTGGATGAGAGCATCTTGGTTCTATTTGGGATGGCACGATTCATGCATTAGTGGATGTGCTCGTACAGTGCCTTAGAGTAGGATTCAGCAGTTAAACTTTCAGTTCCCGTCTGCATGGGTGTCATGAAGCTTGTCACTTCTGACTTGAGTAGCATGAAGTTGGCTTTGGAGAAGTTTTTTATAGAGGTTTCCTTACTGGGGGGGGGGGCAGAGGTGGGATGTGGATGTTAAGGGTGATTAGTTTATGGTCAGCCCTGACTAATGAGGGGGTGACCATAGGTGTGGAGCATTGATTTCCCATGTTGGTAATGACCAGGTCTAGGATACTGGAGCCTCTGGTGGGACTATGGATTAGTTGATCCAGGGTGTTGGAATTTATGAATTCCAAGAATCGTTGGGTAAAGGTCTTGGTACATGAGTAGTTTTCCCAGATAATGGCAGGGTAGTTAAAATCACCCAGTAATAGGGTGTTTGGATCTATCTTAATATTTTCTAGTATGTTTAGAAAGGTGTAGTGAGAATCTTGGGGCATGGTGGTGGGTCTGTAGCAAGCTACAATTTGGATTGCAGTCTTACCTAGTGTTAGTTGCACCTGGAGAATTTCAGATGCATTGTGTTGGGCAATTATCCTGGTGGTGTGAATATCCTTGGAGAATATTGACACTCCTCCACCTTTAGTGTTTCGGTCCTGGTTTGGTGACCAAAACGTATGGTAAGAGTTGCAGCCTGGTATTGCAGGGGTGCTCTCTGGAGCCTTGAACCAGGTCTCAGTTACTGCACAGATATCGATGTTCTCCATTTTTAGGAGTGCCTCGAGAGAGTGCATTTTGAGGTTTAGACTTCTAGCATTGAGTAGCATTACCTTCAGATTTTGCATGCTTGTACCTGTTACCTGTTAACATCCTAAAACTGCAATTATCTTCTCTCACCTTGCCCAAACTTTCTAGAAAAGTCAACCTACTCAACCTTGCCTAACAATAGTAGTACAAAACTTTCTACAATAGCTATTAAACTACACTTTGCTGATACTTTTTCTGCTGCACTCACCTTCTTTTGCTCTTCCTGCTCCGTTCACCCTGCGGGCTCACTCCGCTCCCCTACCCTATCCCCAAATCTTACCCACCCCAACTGTCTGTACTTTTATCTATCCCTAACTCCTCCCACTACTCACCCTACCCAACAATCATTTATCTCACCCTAATCACACCACACCCCCTCACACATACTTAACTACATCATGACACTCTCCTCCCAACACCTTTCATACCTAGGATTACTAACCTACCTAATCACCCTCTCATAGCTAACTCAACTCTGACATCCTGCCTATAACCCACCCTTACACTGTACATCCATAACCCAACAACTCCCCCTACCCTCTTTCCCTTCAATACCTCCCAAACTCTATCCCATCTTCATCACCTTATTCTTTAAACTAAAAATCCTCCCATCCCTTGCCACATCTATTTATCACCACCACTCACAAAATAACAAATACATCTTCCACCCATACCCTACACCTCATTCTATCACTACACATATACGTCATCAACTAGGCCTACTTTTCCTTTCTCTGTTTAGTGATATTCATTCCAACCCCAGCCCCAACAACTCCACAACTAACCATATACCCACACATATCCTTCACTCCTCATTCTATCCACTTCACCACATTAAATGCTCAAAGTTTATGTAACAGAATCCACATTCTCCCTGCTTGACTCTTACATAATCACCCTGATATCATAGCTGTCTCTGAAACCTGGCTTAAGCCTAACATAAAAGACTCAGAAATACTGCCCCCTGGCTATCAAATTATATGCAATGATATAGAAACAAAAAAGAAGGTGGTGTAGCCATCATCTACTCCTCTTCTTACAGTTACTCCTTTTACTAACCCCACTCCAAATTTTTCCACATCAGAAATAACAATAGTCCACCTAAAGATCAATAACCATAAATCCATATGGATAGCAGCCATATATATATATATATATATATATATATATATATATATATATATATATATATATCACTCCCAGCAAAAACTATATTCCAATACTAGAAGATATTCTTTCTTGGTTCTCTTCCAATATTAAAAATTAAAACCTTTATTCTCGGTGACATAAATATCAACTGGGCAAATATAATTTCTCAATCCCCTTCCCAAGCAATCAACCTCTTTAATTTCTGCCAAATCATCCAATCTCCCACTAGGCCTAACAAAAATGAATACTCGGGTACCATCCACGACTGGATTTTAGTATCTCACCCTAATAACATCTTTTCTTGAGGCTATCCTTCCAGACCCTATTAGTGACCACATGCCCGCCTTCGCCATCCGCCACCCATCTCATACCCATAAACAGCACCACTACATTCAAACTCGTAACCTCTCTAATTTCAACCCACACTATTTCACCAACTGTCTAGACCAAACAGACTGGTCTGTCCTAAGAACCCTACCCCTTGACAATACTATCACCCATTTTAACAAAACCTTCCTAAACTTACTAAATAGCCTCGCTCCACTCAGAACCAAAATGGTCAAGTCACATATTTGTCCCTGGTTATCAAAAGAGACCAAACAAATAATGCTCCAACAAGATAAAAAATGGAAACAATACCATAAATGTAAACTACCTAATATTCTAATAGAATTTAAACAACTTCGGAATATCGTAAAAAAAACTAATAGCCAAAGATCGGAAATCATACTATATCAAGTTTCAATATGAGCACCCCAGCAACTCAAAAAGGTTCTGGAATACAGTCTCCTCTCTCCTTAATCCTGGAGACAAAGCTAACCCTTGCCCTAACCCTGACCTCTCTGACCCTGACATTGCTTCCTCTTTCAGCACCTTCTTTGTAAACTGTATAGCTAAACTTACCACCTCTTTTGCTCACCCACCTAACTCTCCTCCACAAGCACCCCTCCTTTCCACCAGTACTGAGCTTCCCACCTTAAATCTCCACCCCATCCCTACAAGCACCATAAAAAACTATTACTCCAGCTAAAACCGTGTAGTACTGCCCCTGATAATCTACCACCTCTATACCTCAAACTAGCAGCTAACAGCATAGCCCTGCCAGTTTCCATACTCATCAATAGATGCATCCAAGAGTCCCATGTCCCTTCTATATGGAAACACGCATTCATCATTCCTCTCCACAAAGGTGGCAAGAACAATGACACCAATAATTTTAGGCCCATCATGATCCTCTCCCCATTATCAAAAATCCTGGAAAAATGCATCCACATACAACTAATGACACATCTAACACACAATAACCTCCTTACCCCAACTCAACATGGCTTCCATCCCAGCCATAGGACAATCACTGCCCTTCTATCTTTCCTAGAATGAATTAACCAGACCCGTGACTCTGGCAAGTTAGTATCTACCCTTTTCCTGGATCGATCAAAAGCTTTTGACACCATATCCCACCCTATCCTCCTATCTCAATTATCCTCTCTCAACCTGTCCACCTCCTCTGTAGCCTGGTTCTCTAGCTACCTCTCCAATAGATACCAAGCCATCAAATGGAAATAGTCTATTTCCACCTTCCTTCCTTACCCCCACAGGCATCCCCCAGGGATCTGTTCTTGGCCCCCTACTCTTTAACATATTTATCAACAACTATCACCATTCTATCCCTGATACCTCTCTAATTCAGTATGTAGATGATTCCACAATCATCTTCACTGCTGACTCCCCTTCAGACTTACAGTTAAAAACCCAGTCATCTTTTACCAAAACAGAAACCTGGATGCAAAGTCATCACCTAGCCTTAAATACTACCAAAACTAAGCTAATGATTTTTGCTCCATCCAAAGCCACCACATTCACCAAAGCCTCTTTATACTAAGTCAAGATAGTACCCCTATTGAAATAGTATTATATACTAAGTTACTAGGTGTCATCATTGATGAACACTTAAAATTTGACATCCATATTAATACTGCCATAAAACAAAACATCAAAAATTAGGTCTCCTATACCGTCATCACCATTTCCTCACCCCAACCACCAGAAAAGTCCTTGCCTCCTCTTACCTCCTCCCATCCCTGCTATATGGTGCCCCTCTGTACAAGAACATTCATCTTGGATTACAGCCCAAATCAGAAGCCTGCTATAATAAAATAAGCAAATTCACCACACACTCCAAAACCTCATCTTATCATTGCCTCTCTCTCTTCAACCCCTAAATTGGTTAGAACTGCCTAACTACCTAAAATTCATAAAGCTAACTACTGCTCACAAACTCATTTTTAAGCCTTCTAGCTGCCCTTCCCTCTCCACCTCTTTAACCACTTATATCCCAAATCGCCTACTAAGATCAAAAAGCTAAAACCACCTTCAAGTATATAAACCATTACGACCTCCCAGCCAGTTCCTGCTTTCATACTCCCTATCCAAACTTTGGAACTCACTTCCATCCCATCTTTGAACTGTCTCACATCTCCCTAACTTTAAATCCTTCTTACACTCCTACCTGTCCACTAAATGGATGTGTTTCTGCTTCTTCCCTACTTGAACCCCAAACTCTTCCCCAACTCGCCATACTATTCCTTACAACTTCCATCTGAGCTCTACTACCACTACCTGACTGTTCTCTACCCCACTTATTGTACTATATTTATCTCTTTCTGAACTCCAGCCTTTGAAACATATCATCCACAACTGCACACTTCTACTAAAACTTTTCCCACCTTCAGAATGTTCCATTGCCTAATGAATATTTTACCCATTTCTGCTACATTTGATGTAAATACTACCATTTTTACTTTGCCTCTAACTTCACCTTTGTCTTATTATCTCAGTTTAATATATATGAGCTACCTTTTATAGTCTATACTGTAATTTATATATTGTAATTTGCTTGTTTTCTACTGTACTGTTTTACATTGTAATTTGCTTAGTTATGGAGATTTTCTCCCCGGGCCTCCACTGAAAATGGGTTCTTCTGGCCCAGTGGAATTCCCCAGTTATCAAACTGAAAATAAATAAAAAATGAATAAATATTCACTGGCTGACTTGCATACTGCTAGCATCTTAAGGGTCTACTTCGTATTCCCAAAATCCAACAAGTACGAAGACGAAAATCTCAAGATGACAATCATGAAACAAGAAATACTGAAAACTATATGTTTACATAGGGCAAGTAAACACAACATTAAGACAAACTGCACTATTTAAAATACACCTAGGTGGGGGGCTATGCCTCCCACACCCCCCCTAACGATATATACCAATTCTGGGATTGCACTACAGTGGAAAGAAGGCATAAGCCCCTACGTTGGACAAGTGTTCACTTGCCCTAGATAAACGTACATGGTTTGGCATTTCCTGGTTAGAAATTGTAATCTCGGAATGTTTGTCTTTGTGCTTGTGGTATTTCAGGAATACGAAGCAGACCCCATTTTAAAAATATAATGCTAATCCTACAGTAGTGCAAAACTACAGTTATATTGTTACCAGTGTGCTTGTGTGTGTGCGAGCGCATGTGTGTGCGTGTGTGTGTGTGTGTGTGTGTGTGTGTGTGTGTGTATGTGTGTGTGTGTGTGTGTGTGTGTGTGTGGTTAGCAAGTGACTGCTTTAAATTTTAATAAATACTACTTATAATATCTGTTTGAGATTTATTAGAACTGGATAAAGCAGTTACTCTGCTTTGCTGCTTTGTACTTCATTTTTATGTGCTGTTAGTGAAATGGTACAATTTTAAAGTCTCCTGTAAGTAACAGAAAGGAAAGAGAGGAACTTCCCCTCAAGATCCAAATTGAGGCAAATACTATGAGCAATGGCAGGGAAACAGCAGAATTCATGCATCTCAAGACAACTTAAATCATCCTCAACACAGACAAGAATGTATTTATGGGATAATCATTAGAAAGTCTGACAGAACACTTACTATCAGTTATAATGTGGCCAAAGGAAATAACAAAACAGATATTTAAGTTAACTAATATATTACCATGGACTCTTTCTTCTACTGAGTTATCTTTTCATCATAAACTTTTGAATTTTAGGCATTCAAAATATTTTAATGTGAATGGGGTTGTGAATTCCCTGAAATTAACGTAGGAAAATTTTGTGACAACTATTTTAAACAAATATCAGGGGTTGCAATTGTGGCCCCTGTGACCTAGTTTTCCCAATATGGGCAAGGGCAAATGGAGAATAAATATTGATGGAATTCAATTTACATGGATCAGTTGGTTAATTATATGAATTTTATTAACAATATATATTTTTATCTGGAAAAACAATTTTAAAATATAAATAAATGAGATGAGTGGTGAAACTGAATTAATATTTACTTCAAGTATGCCACAAGGGAAGTTACATTTTTAGATGGGAAGTTATACAAGAGGAATAACAAACTGTTTACTAGAGATTATACAAAAGAATACCATAGTAACAATTAGCTCCATTTTTTCTAGTTTAAATCCTAAAGGTATGAAATATAATCGAGTAAATAATTAATACAGTATTGTAGACTAACCAGTGAAGATGAAGTGTTAAAGAATGAAAACCTAAAGACTTATGCATTTTATGTGAAGCAAGAGGTTATCCCAGAAAGATGGCTCAAAAAAGTAAAAAATTTTGAAAAGGAGAAACATTTTTCTATTGTGAGTGATGCTGTCATTAAATCAGACGATATATTAACAGAGAATGCATATGTAGCTAGAATGGGCTTGGAGCTTTGTTTGGACAATAGTGAATTACACCAAGTTTTTATGATACTCAGAAAATGTTTATGCAGTAGTAGCACTATTCAGAAAGTACTTTCTTAACAAAAATTACAAATATAATAATCTATTAGAAAAAAGTTATTGAGAGAACCACTGATATAAGAATAATTATTAGAAAGTGACATCTGCCTGTAGTTTTGCAGAAAATGAAGGTTCATTTCTAAAAGTCCATTTGTAGACCCTATTACAGATTGGGTTTATAGAGCATGTCAACATTTTAATTATAATCTAGATTTCAAACACATGCTGCAGCAAATGAGACCCGACATTTCTATTATATATTGAAAACTACTTATGTTAAAAAGAGTAATGAATCACTTAAAAGCTATTGAAAGAATAAAAAAAAATATTGCATTGTACAGACATTACATTTTTATCATTTACTGAAGATACACTTTGTTTTCATCTAATAAACAGTACACTATAACAATGGCTGGTGATCATGAAATGCTCCAGAATATTTTATTGGGAGCTAATAGTCCCCTCTTCATGACTGAATGATGCTATTGGTATCAAATGTGAACTGAAAGCTAGGAGGGTGAAATGATATTAAAAACATAACTACTTAACTAAATATGTTTTATGGTGATTGGATTTTTTTATTTATCATGTGGCTGTTTTCAATTTTTTGTAAGTAACATTAATTATGTACATTGATGTATATCTGAAATGTCTAGTGGAGACCTTGTGCATGTTAAGGAATGAAAGTGCTAACACACAAAAAAAGTAATTTTGTTTTTTTCACTCTACTATGCATGTTTGTGTATGTTTGAGTATACATATCTGTATCTATCTATATCTAACTAAATGAATCTTAATATATTAAGACTATTCAAATTCCAGTCACTCAATCTCTCCAATACCACATGTCATACTGAAACACACTCACATACACAGCTTTCTCATACATGAAGCCCAATATCCACACAAAGAATCATTCACTAAAATAACTCAGATCTTTCCATGGTCATTGTAGACCTCCCGGGATTTCTTGGTGTCACAACTAGTGATTTCAGAGTTATGATACCTGATGTGACAAGTATTACGCCCGCTATAGTCCATTAAAAATCAAAGCAAGTTCATCAAAAGAGCCCCATTTCAGAGTCAGGAGAGTCAGGATGATACTCTTTTTATCAGCAATGCTAAATGTTTTACTCTGATTCACGTTAAACTACAAGAATCTCATGTTTCATCTCCCTTGAATATCTATAAGATGGAAAGTAAATAGCTACTCCAAAATCAGTTACATTGTACAAAAAATAACATGTATGGTAAATTATTCCACATTTTCATGTTGGCATGGAAACATAATTAGCATACCTTCTCTTCCTTATAAAATGCATTTTGCAGTGTGCTTTATTTTTATGGATTTATTTATATTGCCTTTCTTCACCAAGGTAGTCTGAATGGAATTAACTTATTTTTATTTTTGTATTTATTTATTTTGCCTTTGTTTGTGGGAATGTCAGAAATGGGTTTAGCATGATCCCCTTTTCAGCAGAGACCTGAGTAGAAAAGCTCCTTATATTGCACAATCATTAAAACAATCATGAAAGTTTAAACAAAAATTGAATAAATTCATAAAGTGCAAGATTATTCATAAAAGAAATATTAAGCAATAACAAATCAAACATTAGATACAATACAATAATGTGCATCTAAATTATACATCACATACATATAAGAAGGGGAGATTTATACAGAGAAACAATTTACGAGCAGCAATGAAATTACGTTATGGTAATAAATTAGTCCCTACTGTCGCTCTTCTTATTTGTATTAAGATGAAGTTGAGGCTTGGGTAGTCATTTAAGTAGTTTATTGTATACAAATACATCAGGATGGATTTGCAGGAACATTAAACTTAAAAAAAACTAACTGACTACATACTTGCATGCTCTCACTCTGGCTGCTCACTCAAAATGGCACTCTAGCTTGCACATCTTGTGACATAATAGTTAGGCCTAGTTTAGCAACAGAGGCAATCACTGGGAAATGTTCTGCTTGAGTTTCAGAGAATTTCTCAGGAGCAGGGATTGCTGATGGAATGTCCTCTGGAACAGGAACATTGGGCAAGTCACTCTGAGAACTACAGTCTTTGTCACAGGCAAGATGCTGTAACATTGATTTGGACACTGGAAACAATGCTTCAGATTTCATCTGAATTCCACTCCTTGTAATTCTACAATATATAATCTCATCTCTTAACAAACTTTATACAAATCCGATGCGATCAAAACCTTTTGACTTCTGCATCCTCACTATCTTCCCTTTTTGTAAAGAATGGAGCAGTTTGCTAGTTTTAGTATAGTAAGACTTCTAGGACAAATGCTTTTTCAACAGTTGGGCTTTCAAGGCTTTGTTGTTCTTATCACAGGGAGCCAATAAATTACTGCAAATTGGTAGTGCGGATCTGGTTTCGCTCAACATAAGTTTCTGGACAAGAGAACCAAGAAGTGAACCAAAAAAAAATATATAAAAAAAACTTGTTTTCCCACCTTTCTAAGCTAGTATAGTCCAGTTTTTAGGTTAGTGCTGAATTCAGGGCTGTGTTACAAGTTTCTGTGTTTGCCCATACCTTACTTGGATAGAAGGAAGTTTCTCTGTTCACTCTGACAGAGAGAGCTTTGAGCAGTCTATCTTTCCCTGGAGGAGTGGTTTTAGCCCAGAAATTAGTAGTTTATTGGCCATTTTGGGCTAATTTCTCTCTCTCATTTCTCTGCTATAAAACTCGTATTTGCAAGGTTTTTGTGCTAGTATACAGCTCAGGAAGCTTCTGCCTGGTGCCATGCAGAGTTCTACAGCATCAGAGAGAAAAAAGAGAGAATTTGGAGTGATTAAGAATAATTTTTCTGCGTTTGCTTGCTTCCTTTAGCCAATTCCACTCAAAACATCGATTTTCTAGAGTTTCTGTGATTTAAAAAGCTTGTTTCAGCTACATATTGTACTTATTTTACTGCCTGCACTTTAACAAAGTTGTTTTTGTACTTAAATTACCTGTTTAACTGTTGTAGGCTATACACTCAAGTGTGATAGCCATTTCTGTGCATTTAAAGTGTTTTTTTGATTGTATCTGCTTTATTTTCTGGAAAAAAAAAAAATATATATATATATATACTTGTTTTCCCGCCTTTCTAAGTTAGTATAGTCCAGTTTTCAGGTTAGTGTTGAATTCAGGGCTGTGTTACAAGTTTCTGTGTTTGCCCATACCTTACTTGGATAGAAGGAAGTTTGTCTGTTCACTGTGAGAGAGGGAGCTTTGAGCAGCCTATCTGTCCCTGGAGGAGTGATTTCAGCCCAGAAATTAGTGGTTTATTGGCCATTTTGGGCTAATTTCTATCTCATTCATTTCCCTGCTATAAAACCCGCATTTGCACTGTTTTGCACGCCGGGCAGTGCCGGTTAGCAAGGGTATAACTATTCCCGGCTCTACAAAGTCTACTCTTCAATTTTTCCCTTGGAACTAGACACACATTCAACTTAAGCACTCAAACCATTCAATTCTCATACCAGCACTTGCTCAAAACTCATAGCAAGCAGTAATAAACCTTAGCACTAGACCCCTCTATACTGTAGAAAAGGACAAGGCTCTCTATATGATTTTACCAGCCAATCAGTAAAACAGTTCACTGTACCTATCCAGGCATGTCCAAAGGGCAGTTTCAGGTGTACTCTCCAGTCCAACTGGTGAATCTGGGAATTTTGAGACAATGTTACAATTGCCTCATGTACACAGACAACACTCTCCTCCTTCCACCAAACACTAATACATGTGAGAGATGCAATTATACAGCCAAACTGGAGGCTAGGCTCTCTCAGCCCAAGACTGGACCAGGCAGTCAAGAGGAGAAGGGAATTACTTGCATCACACCACCAGTCTCACATAGACCTTTGAAACCAGCACTGACAAAAAACACACATAAATACACAAAAACATACTCGGAGGCTCTAAATAAAAATCTGCAGAAGCAACAGCGACTTCCAAAGCAGACATCCAAACAACCTCCACCGCCCCCAACACAAACCATGAAACACAAACTTCACAAACCAGTGTGCCACACAATCACAGCCCTTAAGGCTAAATAACATACCCAACACACTAGTAATAGGTGACTCTATAGTCAGGCACACTAACATCCCACTCACTAGGTTGAACAAGGAGAAGGTTACTGTTAGCTGCCTGTCAGGTGCCAAGATCTGCCACATAACACAAGCACTCAGGTCAGTCCAGAGCAAGTACAAATATGACTCTGTCATTGTCCATGTTGGTGTGAATGACCTGAGCTGTACCTCCCTAGACTACATGAAAAGAGACATGGAGGAGCTCTCTGACCCTGAGTAGTATCCTGCCCTCACCAAGAATGATACCACAGTATAGAGAACAAAATTATCAATTTCAACAATTGGCTAAGCAACTGGTATCATTCAAAGGGGATACAGTGTCTGTCAGCCTGGGATGACATGTTCGACAAGCCACGCTGCTTCGCTAGAGATGGTTTGCACCTGTCACCCTTAGGCTTTCGAATACTGGCCAAGGCTCTTGCCACCCCAATACTGGCTTTTTTAGGCAAGGCTCAAAAGGCAAACCCACCACCATAAATAGCACAAGTAACAAAAAACAGAGGGTAATGCTACTCAATGCCAGAAGTCTAAACCTCAAAATGCACCCACTCGAGGCACGCCTCAGTATGGAGAAAATCAATATATGTACAGTAACAGAAACCTGGTTTAAGGCTCCAGAGAGCACCCCAGCACTACCAGGCTACAACTCATACCATACATTTCCGCCACAAAACCCGGACCGAAATACAAAAGGCGGGGGAGTATCCATATTCATCAAGAATACCCACACCTCCAGGTTAGTGGCACAGCATGATGCTTCAGAGATCATCCATGTGCAACTAACAATGGGCAGAACTGCTATTCAAATTATAGCTTGCTACAGATCACCCACCATGTCCCAGGACCCCCACTCCGCATTTCTGGAAACACTGGGAAACATAAAGGTCCAACCAAACACCCTGATATTGGGTGATTTCAATTACCCAGACATTAACTGGGAGAACTACTCAAGTACAATCTCCCTTGCCCAAAATTTCCTAGAATTTATAAACTCAAATGCCATGGATCAACTGGTCAACACCTCCCCCCCCAGAGGTGACAATATACTGGACCTGGTCATCACCAACATGGACGACTGGAACCCCTCGCTGTTTAGATCTGATCATAAACTAATCACTCTAGATATCCACATTCTGCCAACACCCCCAGTCAAGGAAACCACTGTGAAAAACATTTCAAAAGCAAACTTCACGTTACATAAGACCAAGGTGGGAAGTTTCAAAGCCCTCATGCTAAAGGATAATGCTGTCCAAGCTGCAAAATCCTTTACTAATGCACTCTATGGGCACCTACAAGAATGCATGCATCGTGCTATCCCAAACAAATCCAAGACTCACTCCTCCAACAAAAGGAAACCAGTCTGGTGTACCCCTGCCATAAACAAGCTATACAATAGAAGGATGAAACTAGTACAGAAAAGAGTAAAATCCCAAGAAGGGAAGACATCCCTGATTAGTATCAGCAAAAAACTACATTCCCTCATAAAATCATCCAAGGCTAGCTTCGAAAGAAAAATTGCCATGGACTCCAAAGATAACCACAAGGCATTCTTTAGCTATGTCAAGAATCTAAGTGGCAATTCTCAGATCTACTCGGAGTTAGTGCAGAATGGCACAAAATCATTGTACCGATTGACATAGCCAACATCCTGGCAGACAGGTTCAGTGCAAACTTCACCCCCAAAAGGGCCCATAACTATACCAGAAGAATGTAGTGCCCCTGAAATCACAGACACTCAGGTTAAAACAGCCCTCTCCAAAGCCAAAAACACAGCATCAATGGGACCGGATGGTGTCCCAGCCTGCTTCCTACATGAGCTCAAAGATGAACTAACCCATCTCATAAACAGACTGTTTAAACTAAGCCTCTCCACAGGCTACATGCCCACAGAGTGGCACATAGCAACGGTTATTCCACTCCACAAAGGTGGAGCCACAACAGACCCTGGGAACTATCACCCTATAAGCCTGACTAGCTTGGTCTGCAAAGCTACGGAGTGCATCATCATGGATCTCATTAACAGAGACATTGAAAACCTCCAAACACTGGACCCTACCCAGTTTGACTTTGTTAAGGCAGATCATGCCTCCTAAACCTGGTGGATTTCTTTGAGACAGTTACCAAGGCTATAGACAAGGGGAAAGGTGGTCCGCACAGCCTACCTAGACCTTGCAAAGGCCTTTGACACAATTTCTCACTCAGGTATTATAGACAAGCTCACCAGCCTGAACATAAACCCCTACATCACGAGATGGGTTTCCAACTGGCTCATCGACAGAACCCACATGGTAAGAGTTGCAGGAGCTAGGTCTGACTCTAAACCGGTTACAAGTGGCGTTCCCCTGGGCTCAGTCCTAGGACCCCTCCTGTTTGGCATATACTTCTCAGAGATACATGGCAAGCACAGGAGGACTATGGCTGACCAAGTTTGCAGACGACTACAAACTAGAGGCTATAATTGACTCTCCAGCTGACACAGACATCCTCCAAAAGGGTCTCACTGAGACAGATACCTGGTATCAAAACCATGGCCTCAAGCTAAATGCCAAAAAGTGCATAGTCATCCCCTTTGGAAAAAAACAAAGTACCCACAAACTACCACATAGGTGGTAGCCCTCTAAATACAGAAGATGTAATAAGGGATCTGGGGACCCAAGTAGATAGTAACCTCTCCTTTGATAATCACATTGCCAAAGTGGTTAGAAAATCCTTCTATGTGGCCCACCTAATCACAAAAGGGTTTGCATCCAGATTGAAAGAGGTCATTGGGCCCCTCTATGCATCTATCGTCAGACCCATCATAGAGTGCAATGCCCCATTTGAGATGTACCTTACAAGACACCTACAACAACTGGAAAGATCACAGAAGTACCTCACCAAGAGGATCACTGGCCTCAAGCGGATGTCCTATGCAGCTCGACTGAAGAAACTCCAGCTGTACTCGGATGCATACCGCCTACTCAGAGGTGATCTCTGCCTGACATACAAGGCCATGTCCAGCCCAGAATTGATGGACATGCTCCACCTAAAGAAAACCATATCCTCTCGAGCCACACGCTCCAGGGATCTAAACCTCACCACAACAATAAATAGGACATGCTGGAGGGATAGATTCCTGTCCCAGTGACTTCCCATGCTCTGGAACAAGATTCCAATCTACATTAGGCAGAGCTCCTCGCTAACCCTCTTCTAGAGAAACCTTGATGAGTGGATGGGAAACAGAAAGTTTACCCCGGGATCACTTCAATGGCTCTGCCGGAAAGAGGCACAGGGAACTAATCTAAGGGGGCGGCGAATGCCAACACATTCTGGCTAGGCTTATAAATGCCTTCAGTCAGATAGCCTAGTACCTGCCTAAGAACCTATAAGATGTATATCATGAGGAATGTTTTTGAGATTTAACATGTTGAGGAAAACATTAGTATTTTCATGTCTGGATTTCTCTAACAACTGTTTTGAACTTTGAACTGCATGTTCAGCCAGTCCGTTTGACTGAGGGCATTCAAGACTACTCAAAATATGAACAAAGTCCTACTCTTCTGCAAATTTCTTGAACTGATTACTTGCATATTGTGCACCATTATCAGAAATAACTCTATGTGGACTACCATGGAGAGAAAAATGCTGCTTCAATTTACTAATGACAGTATTGGAAGTTAGGTTGGGAAGTATGTCAATCTCAAACCACTTTGAATAAAAGTCTACTAACACCAAATAATTTTGACCCTTCCACTCAAAGATATCTGTGGCTACTGTCAACCTAGGTAGTTCATGAATCTTGCTTAACTGAAGTGGTTCTTTCTGTTGATGTGGCTTTGTACTATTACATACCAAACAAGATGAAAGTACTTTCTCAATATCTCTTGACATAGAATGCCAAAATACTAGACCTCTCGCCCTTCTTTTGGTAGAATCAGTTCCTGGGCAGCCACAATGCAAGATCTTAATATACTTTTGTTGCAGGGACTTGGGAACAATCACTTTAGGACCTTTCATGATGATAACATTGTGTGACAAGATCTTATCTCTGTATGTAAAATAAGGTTGCACTTCTACTGGCAAACAAGATTGCTTTGAAGGCCATCTTCAATTGATGAAGAGGTTTACCTTCTGAAGAATTGGCACTGAAGCTGCGTAAGTTCTGAGCTCATCAAGATGTGTGGAAGAAAAATTTCTCATTTCAATGACCTCAAAATCAAGTTGCTCATTGTTATGCTGTTGTGTGGATTGCAGCCACAATGCAAGATCTTAATATACTTTTGTTGCAGGGAATTGGGAACAATCACTTTAGGACCTTTCATGATGATAACATTGTGTGACAAGATCTTATCTCTGTATGGAAAATAAGGTTGCACTTCTACTGGCAAACAAGATTGCTTTGAAGGCCATCTTCGATTGATGAAGAGGTTTACCTTCTGAAGAATTGGCACTGAAGCTGCGTAAGTTCTGAGCTCATCAAGATGTGTGGAAGAAAAATTTCTCATTTCAATGACCTCAAAATCAAGTTGCTCATTGTTATGCTGTTGTGTGGATTTTCTGGGTGATCTGGATAAAGTAACAGCAAGATAAAGAAGTTTGCCTTTGTGTAAACAAGAGTGAAATTGTACTTTTGCAATTTGAGCATCATACTTTGTAGTCTAGCTGGCGCTGTATGCATAGGCTTTCTCAAAACATTAACTACAGGTCAGTGATCAGTTTCGATCTGGATAGGTTGACCACAAATATAATCATGGGAATTTGAACATGCAAACACAATTGCTAAAAGCTCTTTCAAAATTTGGGCATACTGTATCTTGGTCTGGGTAAGAATTCTCTTTGCATAGGCTACTGGTTTACCCTTTTGAAGAATGACTGCAACTACACCAAACTTAGAAGCATCACAGGAAAGAGTAACTAGCTTGTGAACATCATAGCAGCTGAGAGATGGCATGTTAGCAATTTTCTGTTTCAGGGCATCAAATACTCCTTGGTGCTGTTTGGACTATGATCAAATTACATCTTTGTGTGTCAGCTCTCTGAGCAGTGCTAAAAGTTGGCTTAAATCTGGAAGGAACTTGTCTAGATAGATGACCATACCAAGAAAACATTGTAGGCTTGAACATTGTCTGGAGCTGGAATCTCAAGAACTATTTGGTTGGAAGGATATGGTTGTAAGTCTGAATTGTTAAACAACTGACCCACAAAAGCAACTTCTCATAGCCTGAATTTGCACTTCTGAGGATTCAACTTAAGACTGACCATGTGCTTTTTCCAGAACTCTCCTGAGGTTACTGCCATGTTCGACTTTACCATTGTCTCCTTCTAGAATATCATCTATTATAATTGCACAGGGATATTTAAAAAAAAATTGTTCCATCGCACTTCACTGGCAGAATTTATCCAAAATGGAATTCTCAAAAATCTGTACCTTCCAAATGGCATACCAAATGTGGTTAGCCATGAAGATTTTTGGTCAAGCAAAATTTGCCAAAATGAACTATTTGCATCTAAGAGAAAACTGTGGCATTTGGCATGTAGGCAGCAAGTTCTTTGACTGTGCACATTGGATGATGAGTTGTTTTTTATGCTTTGTTGATCTCTTGGATCAATGCATATTCTGATATCAACTGAGCTTTTCTAATGAGCTACTACCATGGAGAATACCCATTCAGTAAGTTCTTCTACTGGACAAATTACTCCTAGCTGCACCATTTTACTAGCTTGCCTTTAACTCAGCTCTGCATAGCTACTGGGACTTTCTGTGCTGTTCTGATAACTGGGCTGACCTCTGGGTCTAACTTCGTAGAGTACACAGCTGGTAGTTTTCCTAGTTTGACTGCAGAAATGTCAGCATACTCAAAAAAATAGTTTGGGTGAAATTTGAGCTGTTGTGATGCAGGCTTGCATGGTGAACTTTATTAAAAGAAAGCAGCCCCAATTACAAATGGCCTCTGTGGCCTAATAATGACTCCACGTGTCTCTTGACTATGAAACATTGCAAGTCATAGCTGTTCCCAAGAGAGTAACATGAAAGCACTACTGAGCCTTCGGTTTGAATTTCTTCACCATAAGCAACAAGCTTCACACACTTTGTCAAATCAAGTTGTTCTGCCGCTTTTTCTCTAGCAAATGTTTCTGCTCACATAACATTGCACTTTAAGCCAGTATCTACTTTGAGCTGTACGGGACTCCCATTAATCCAAACAGTGCAAAAGATCTCATTCTTTGCCCACAAATCTATTGCACTGACTGTTTCACAAAGCACAGACACATCATCAGCATAAAAAGTAGGGTCACAGCTTTCTAATTGAGGAACTGCCTCTTGGAATGCTTTCTTTTAATAAAAGAATGTGGCTTATTTGATATACAAAATCTTTTGAAATGATTCCAATTATTGCAAGAATTACACTGCTGACCAAAAGCTAAGCACTTTTCTCTTTTGGATTAGTGATTTCCACTATAATTATGACTATGAAGCTAGGTGCGAGCACATTTTTTGATTTTGTTGACACCCTTGTTCTTCACTGAGCATGCTCTGGAATTTGCTGGAAAGACTTGGGGGTTGCCAGGGACTGCTACAGGACCTGCAGTATCTGCCATGTGCTTGGGCTGGTTTCTTTTAATCATGTGCTGCATACTATCTACATTAGCTTTGTTACTGTGCCTTTTACAGCTATTCTCTTTTGTGAGCACACTTGTGCACTTTTCTGTAAGCTTTTATATCTGAAGAAAAAAACTCAGTGGCCTTATTTAAAGTTAAATCACTGTCTCCAAGCAAAATATTTGTCACTATGTCATTATTAAAACCACACATAAGCTTATTCTTTAGCAAATTATCCCTCAAATCACCAAATCTGCACATTTTAGCCTTATTTCTCAAGTCAGTTAACTATGCTGCAAATGCTTCACCAGGCTTTTGATCCTTTGTGTAAAATAAGTGCTTCCCCATTGTAATATTTATTTGGGAGTTAAACATTTCTCTAAATTTACATTTTTAGTACTCAGGGTCTTCCCTTGTTTCAGCCAGTACCACTATATGGTGGTCTTCCCCCTCCCCTGAAAACACAGCAGGTGCATACACAAATGAAGACTCTCTTTCAGTGGCCTCTGAACCAGCTAAATTAAGCAGAATAAGTTTTTGTACATGCATCTTTTTCAGAAAAAGCAGCCAGTATGGAAATAATTTCCAGATGAAACATTCTCCAATTTTCTGCAATACTGTTATCAAACACAAGTGGAGCTGGTCTGTAAAAACCTTCTTCTATGCCCACAGATTATAGTAAAACACAATCCAAAATAGCCCTTGTAATTTTGTACAAACATTCACATACACCAGGTACTTAATAATATTCAAATGCACAATAAGCTCTTCAAAATACTGTACTCTGTGAAATATGTCTTGAAATAACTGTCCCCCAGATTCAGCACTAGTCCAGTGCAGGAGCTCCAGAAGGCAATATGTCTGCTGTGCGATGCAGGGATAAGCTGTAGAGATGTGCACGAGTGCTCCTGCACTAGTCCTGCACGGACTCAGCCCCTGTATACAAATTATCCCATTTGCAGGTGAAATCCATGCAGATGAGGTGAATTTGTGATCCAGGAAGCTGGAAGCCAGATGCACAGGACTAGTGTAATCTGCAGAAATGTACTCGACCAGTAACCGAGTATATTTCTGCAAACTACAAGACAGAGCCACGACAGCTCCAAATAAAGGGTGGATATTATGTAGAAAGCATGCAAATGGCCAAATATAAGGCCATTGGCATGGAAAACAGTTGCAAAAATAAAAAAAAAATCAACTTTTATTTTTTTTAGCCAATCTCGACTTAAGCGTAGGGCAGCAGCGCACAAACGGAATTGGGCGAAAAATAAAAAAAGAAACCTAAAATAAGCATTCTAACCAAAATCACTATTTTGCCCTTATACTCAATGGCAGGCAGAAGACAACATGGCCAGTGAATAGTGGTTGCTAAGGGGTGAAACTCAGTGTGGGACCTGTAACTATGCATCAGCAGGCAATCCTATGCAAATGAGGGGAATGATACTGAATCCCAGATCTCCCCTGCATGCTAGTGAGCAGCCAACAGTGTAAGAGCAGGAATAGCTTGGTGCAAGCCTAGGAGTTAGCTGACATCATAGGGGTGTGTGTCAGGCATACTGTAAGCAGATTGGAGCCCCGTGGCTTGGGTTTGCCCTTAGCTTAGCAGACCTAAGCAAGGGGGTGTGTCTGAGGCTGCCTAGCACTCTTTACATTGCCTAAGCGGGTGTGCGAGCCGAGCACCGGGTTTTAAAGAAAAAAAAAAAAGTAAACCAGGAAATAGCAGCTTTCTGAACATTTGAGCACTGTGTTTGTGTGGCGCACCCCTGGGCTTGAACAGGAAGGGAATGGGAAGGGAATACAGCAGTAGGAAGGTAATCAAGGAGAACTAGCATAGCTGGCAGGTGAAATGTATCAGAATCAGCCAATTACACAGGCAGCAGCTCAGTCCAGCCCAGAACACTACTATAAACTATGCAAACACCTTTCCCTCTGGTTTTCCCACATACTCTACACAACCAGTGTATACAAGTGGGGGAATTTTAAAAAACAAAAATAACAAAATGATAGGGGCTGCAATAGCTATCATACAACAACATGTGTAAGAGGCTGACAGTGGTGAGGATGAAAATGCTGTTGAACAACCCACAGTGAGGAGATGGAGAAGAGTGTACAGACCCATGGTAACCTACCAGAGGCTACATGAGCTGGAGATAGTGGAGCGCTATAGGGTGGACAAGGACCTCCTACAGGAAATTGTTGAGCTGTGTCAGCCACGCCTCACACACAGAACTAACAGAGGTGATCCCATCCCATTGGATACCAAGGTATGTGTAGGCCTACGAATACTAGCTACAGGTACTTTCTAAAGGCCAACTGGGGTATCATGGGGATCTCACAGGAATCAGCATCCAGGGTACTCCACCAGTTCCTGGATGCCATGTCAGCACATCTTGGTAAGCATGTATATTTCCCCAAAACCCAATATGCATCTCCTCCACCAAATAGCAGAATACCCTGAGGTAGTGGGTGCTATAGACAGCACACACATACACATCAAAGCACCCCCCGGTGAGTGGGGTAGGATCTACATCAACCGCAAGGGCTTCCCCTCCATCAACTGCCAGGTCGTGCATGATGTCCAGGGCATTATAATGAATGTGTGTGCTGGTTGCCCTGGAAGCTATCACGATTCCCATACCTGGCATCTGACACAGCTGTACCAAAGATTTGCCAATGGAGACATCCCTTATGGTCACCTAGTGGGGGATGCTGGTTACACACTGCAGCCATGGCTGATGACACCCATCAGAAATGCACACACACCCGAACAAAAACTCCATAAATAGGCACACGCACAGACTAGAATTATAATAGAATATGTGTTTGGGATGCTCAAGTCATGGTTCCGGTGCCTGGACACATCCGGTGGAGCCTTGCAGTACTCACCAGCTACATGCACTCAAATTGTCATTGTATGTGCCATGCTACACAATATGATCCTGCGGAAACAGCTGCAGTCGGAACAGCACGGAGCAGGGCCACACAGCCCCCCCACCATTGCCAAGGCCTTGACAGGCACAGAGTGACTCAGAGGGGGAACAATCTAAGCCTGGCCCAGTAGGCAGAAGGAGGCATGCCCAGTATACCCTGGCCTTGGCGAAGAGACAACTTATAGCATATAGACTGACACAGGAAGGACCCAGGGAATGATACCTCTCTCTCTGACTTGCATATACAGTAAAAGGGATGCCAAACATGACACTACCTGTGCTCAACCATGTGTAGAGAGTGTACTATGTGCATCCGACATAGGCAACCCTCTAGCACCATCCTCAATACTGGCACACCCACAAGGTAAGTCACTCTCCTTACCAATTGCCGAATGGAGTACTATGTGTTTTTACCTGTATCTATGGTATGGATGTGAGCATGCAAGGGAATCAGGTGGCTGAATGGGGTGCCAGCAGATAGTAGACACCTATAGTGGCAGCATGAGATCTGTAACAAATACTGATGTCACCATAGTAGCCAGTACTTCACATGGTGACAAAACCAACTGCAGGAAATGTGCTAGGCCACATGTTTGTCCATATGACACACACATGCCAGTCAGGGAGGGTCACAATTCCAACAACAGTCTCAGCCAGTAGGATAGGTGTAGACAAACACAAGCAAAGGCTGTGCTAAGGCCTTTGAATGATGCCTATGGGTAACCCCCCCAGGCTTACACAGACAGACTACATCAGGTCAAGCAATGGGATATTAGTTCTGAAGGGTATGAAGTCAGAAACTAATATGTAGGTCAATCAAATCTAAGACCTGTAGTACACTGACATGCCTCTACTCTGCATGATAGGTTAGAAAACAGAATGAAATGGAACACCTGACATACCAGTATGTCACAGTAAATGTGTACAAGTGTCAGGTGTGCCCCCTCAATCCTGTGTAGCAATGTAGAAATAGTCATGTGCCCCCCCAAAAAAATTCTACGTACACATGTAGTAACAGTCAGGTGTACCCCCCCCCCAATCCTGTGTAGAAATTTAGCTACAGTCAGGTGTGCCCCCCAATCCTGTGTAGCAATGTAGAAATAGTCAGGTGTGCCCCCCCAAAATCCTACGTAGACATGTAGTAACAGTCAGGTGTGCCCCATCCCAATCCTATGTAGAAAAGAAGAAATGGTCTGGTGTTCCCCCCAATCCAATGTACACACGTAACAGTCAGGTGAGCACTCCCCAAATCCGATGTAGAAATGTAGTAACAGTTAGGTGTGCCCCCTCCCCCCAGTTCGATGTAGACATGTAGTAACATGTATGTGTAGGTATAATACCAGTGGAGCACAGATGCTCAGAGGTGGCCAAGGTAGCAGGATAGATTGTATCATTTGTACAATATGTGTGTGTTTCATATTGTGTGAGAGTGGTCAGTATGTATGCATGTTGAGGTTTGACCTGGTGGCCATTGTCCACTACTGCCGATATCAGGGCCAAGTCTTCACAACTGCAGTGCCAAAGACAATTCCCCCAGTATAACACATGCTAGCAGTAAGCCATTGTAAATGTATGGTGGTAATATGTGTCACCATCTGAAAGATGGACATAGCATGGCTGTTGGGCTAGATATACAATATATAATGTGTAACCATGAAAGGGACATGCCTTTGGAATTGTGCATACAGGTATGCATCCCATTATCTGGGCCTGTAGTAGGGAATACCGGTGTCGTCTGGCCGAACACTTGCCCATCACAAAGGTGATAGGACTGATGTATTGGGAAATAGCTGTTGTACCTGCACAAGCCAGCATAACTGGAATGCCCCATGCATATCTGTGAGTTAGATGCAAGAAATGTTCATAGCACACATGCACCCAACTCACCCAAACACCACCCAAAGGTACCTCTCTGGTCGTATCCCTGCTGTTGGGAATGGGTACAATATGACCCCCACCTGTGTATGGCAATAGCAAAAGAATGCGGCATGCAGTGCAGATGTCACATGCAGGTGTGTCCCTAGCTGTAAGTAGCACTCTGCCGGCATCCACACGACCTGATCAATGCTGATAGAAAGTATTGGCATGAACACCTACCACACCTACCCTGTCACCTCAGGGGAATATACTATATGGCGGTCTGGGACTATAGGACTGACAGAATGCAACAGCCTGCTACAGCTAGTGTGCATATCCACCAAATAGCATACAGGCGTCTGCCAAAGGCCTGTGTTTCACACACACTGCCAATGCATGTTATGTCATGGACACCCAAATAACAACATAACACACTCCACATAAGCCATATGCAAGGCAATGTGGACAAACCACAGTAACATGTCCCACTGCATGAACTATGGACCAACACCAAAACACAGCTGTGATGAGGTGATAACCTCAGGGAAAGTATCAGAGACTGTATGCATAATGTATGGAAGAGGATATAATAATAGAGGGGGTTTGGGAGCATGGGCAGCATGGAATGTGCAAGGTCTGACACAGCCGTGTGCACATACTATCCATGGCTGCAAACACATAGATGGGTGGCGACAAACCTGCCAATACACCACAATAGGGGTAATATACTGACGTATGACCCCTGCCTCTGGGTAACCTGTGTGAATCTGTACAGCTGTGAGGCATTGCCACAGCAAGATAAGGCTATACTGTCATGTTGATGGATGTACAAGTATGGGATCCTCTGCCAGCACTGTACCAAGGTGCAAAGTAAAAAAACTGTACACTATGCCAAAGTCCCGGTAAGCTTCAAAGCACAAACAACTCCAAATGAAAAGCAACAGGACACTGCTGTGTTGATAAAATGTAGATAAAATTTAATCCAACATAGACAGATAAAACACCAGGTAAGCACTTTCGGGTTACACCCTTCATCAGACAAAGATACATTCTTCAAACAACATTTTTAAAAGATGAGACAACCAATAGCATCTAGTGAAAAACTCGCCTATTTTGGAGGGTGGGTTTAACTGGAATGACATCATTTAATCCTGGTATCCTGTGTGCCATAAACTCTATGATCCATCTTGATTCAGCCAAAGCTGTCTGATGTTTTACATCACCCCCCCCCTATTGTTTGGTTTGATGTTAACAATAGCCCTAAATTTGAAGCTATGTGTAGGGTTGCCACTGATATGCCTATATAAGGTATTACTTGGGTCACTATTCCTGATGCTACTCAAGTGCTACAAGATTCTAACCTTAAACATATTGTTGGTCATTCCAACATAGAAACAAGGACATTCAACACATTCAACTAAGTACACTATGTTCATGGTCCTACATGTGGCCCTCCCTTTTAAATGAAACACCTTCTTAGTTACTGGATATATAAATGTGGTTTCCTTATTAATATGACTACAGGCCTTACATATCCCACAGGGAAGTGTTCCTGCAGTGAACTTCAGAGATCCACCTTGACCACTCATCTTCTCCTTACACAATAGATCTTTAAGATTCCTATTTCTCCTATATCGGAATCTGGGACTATTGTCAACAATCTCCCTTAGTCCAACATCACTGGTTAAAATATTCCAATTGTTTTGTACAATCCTATTAATGTCTTTTATATTGCTGCCATATGTGAACATCAGTTTGGGACCCATTTGCACGCATGCATTATTATGTATTGACGATTCCCCTCCATAAGTTCTCTTTAACCAGGGCTTATATTTAGTCCGTCTTAATTTAACACTATCATCAATAACACGATGTACCAGTCTTTCATTGTAGCCTCTATCCTTAAAACATTTGTCTAATTTATCCAACGCTTCATCAAATTGTGTATCCATAGCACTCACCCTGGATATACGACTGACCTGCCCCTTTACAATATTTGGAAAAATATGTCGGGGGTGCATGCTGTCGTAAGACAGCAAAGTGTTTTGCCAACACTCTTTCCTATACAAACTGGAAACAAAACCTTCCTGCGTCTGTTCTACACAAACATCCAAAAACTCTATATGAGTGTAGGATGTTGTGGCAGTAAATTTCAAGAATGTGGTGGTGGAGTGGATGTAAGAAAGAAAGCGGTCAAATAAATTACAGGGGGTGCCCATGGCTACCCCCTGTGCTTGTCTGTATATCGAACCTGCTCCTATAAACACATTATTTTCCAAGACAAGTGTCAGCAAATCCTTCACTAACTCAATTTTATATGAATCCACATCTTGCTTAGCAAGAAGCTCACCCACTGCTGTTGTACCGCAAGATGTGGATTCATATAAAATTGAGTTAGTGAAGGATTTGCTGACACTTGTCTTGGAAAATAATGTGTTTATAGGAGCAGGTCTGAATACAGACACAGGGTAGGTAGCCATGGGCACCCCCTGTGCCAACACCTACGCCAATCTGGTTCTCTCCAATTGGGAATCCTCCACAATTCTGAACAACGAAGTATGAAAGGGCTACATAAGTATGTATGCCCATTTTGTGGACGATATTTTTATTTTATGGAATGGAGACTGTAATTTATTTGACCGCTTTCTTTCTTACATCCACTCCACCACCACATTCTTGAAATTTACTGCCACAACATCCTACAAATGTTTTAAGGATAGAGGCTACAATGAAAGACTGGTACATCGTGTTATTGATGATAGTGTTAAATTAAGACGGACTAGATATAAGCCCTGGTTAAAGAGAACATATGGAGGGGAATCGTCAATACATAATAATGCATACGTGCAAATGGGTCCCAAACTGATGTTCACATATGGCAGCAATATAAAAGACATTAATAGGATTGTACAAAACAATTGGAATATTTTAACCAGTGATATTGGACTAAGGGAGATTGTTGACAATAGTCCCAGATTCCGATATAGGAGAAATAGGAATCTTAAAGATCTATTGTGTAAGGAGAAGATGAGTGGTCAAGGTGGATCTCTGAAGTTCACTGCAGGAACACTTCCCTGTGGGATATGTAAGGCCAGTAGTCATATTAATAAAAAAACCACATTTATACATCCAGTAATTAAGAAGGTGTTTCATTTAAAAGGGAGGGCCACATGTAGGACCATGAACATAGTGTACTTAGTTGAATGTCCTTGTTTCTATGTTGGAATGACCAGCAATATGTTTAAGGTTAGAATCTTGCAGCACTTGAGTAGCATCAGGAATAGTGACCCAAGTAATACCTTATATAGGCATATCAGTGGCAACCCTACACATAGCTTCAAATTTAGGGCTATTGTCAACATCAAACCAAACAATAGGGGGGGTGATGTAAAACATCAGACAGCTTTGGCTGAATCAAGATGGATCATAGAGTTTATGGCACACAGGATACCAGGATTAAATGATGTCATTCCAGTTAAACCCACCCTCCAAAACAGGCGGGTTTTTCACTAGATGCTATTGGTTGTCTCATCTTTTAAAAATGTTGTTTGAAGAATGTATCTTTGTCTGATGAAGGGTGTAACCCGAAAGCGCTTACCTGGTGTTTTATCTGTTTATGTTGGATTAAATTTTATCTACATTTTATCAACACAGCAGTGTCCTGTTGCTTTTCATTTGGAACTGTACCAAGGTGCTGAACTGGATACACAGACCCAGCAGCAAGTGTCTGCAGCTCCCCCTCCAGAATGGCATAACTCTCCATGAATATGTAGGCATTTGCCCACAATACTGGACAAAGCTGCATTCACCCTTGTTCCCCAGGACATTACTGTGAGCAAGAATGTCCACCTGACAGTACTTGAGGACATAAAACATCACAGTGTATAACAGTACACATGTCAGAATATCTCTGCTAACACTAGTACCATGCAGCAGAAGCATACAGACACAATCACCTACAGTACACACATTCCCTTGCAGAGTTTGACCCCATATTGTCAACCGATCTACAAATATCCTGCAGAAACAGTTTGCTACTTGTAGGTGTTGAACAAAAAGATCTGCACTGGAGTACAAACTACCAGGAATGGATCCACACATTCAATACAGAAGAGCATACTGGGCATTTTCACACACTTCGAGAAATGAAGGCAATGTCAGACAACAACATACTAAAAGGTCATACTGGGCATGCTCACACACTTAGACAAATGAAGCCCATGTCTGCAAACAACATACCATACATATCTGAAAGTTGCAGATGTTAGTGCATACACTCCTCATTTTGCACCAGTCATGCTTTGCACACACATTGGATAGGAATACAGACATATATCCAAGGACAACAAACTATAATATGCCAAAAGTAGACATACATAGATGTGTGAAAGAGTGTGACAGTGACAAAGAGCCTTCCATCATGAGGCCTGTCCCACCCAGCACACAGACAAATGGCTGCAACCACATGATGTGTAAATGTCACTCACTGTAGAAATTAGCCACTGGTATCCGTCAGCAGTACAGACTCTGTGGTGCAAGTGCTAGCTGTGCAGCATGACTGTACAAGGCAGTAGTCATCTAGCAGTTCTATACACGTACTTGTGGAATATAAACCTGTGTGTGCCTGCAATTTTTTTGGTCAACCTCTAGATGAATGGGTTATGGCCCATGCACACACACTGCCCTCCCCATAACCCTATTATGACAAGCCTGTAATCTCATCCACATTGAAATACACCTTTAGGAATGGAGTAACCCAGTAATCTCTGTGGCATGTCCTAAAACTGCATAATGCTGTAGTATGATAAACTAGCTAGGTAGGAGTTCTAATCCCAGACATGGCAACTGTGTGTGTGTGTGTGTGTGTGTGTGTGTGTGTGTGTGTGTGTGTGTGTGTGTGTGTGTGTGTGTGTGAGTGAGTGTGTGTGTGTGTGCGTGTGTGTGTGTGTGTGTGTGTGTGTGTGTGTCTCTGTCTGTGTAGGAGGCAATGCTTTTTAGGCTAGTCACACTCACTACAATTCAAATGTCCTACTTTGGCAAGGCTACTGATGTAATTCACTGTGAAATAGACCTTTGGGAAAGAAGTAGCCCATTAATCTCTGTGGTGCCTTTTATAACAGGGTAATGTTGTAGTGTGATATAGTACTTTGGTAGGGGTTCTATTCCCATACATGGCAAGTGTGGATGTTTGTGTTTGTGTTTCTTTGTCTGTGTAGGGTGCAATGCTTATGAGGCCATTCACAGTCACTACAACATCAAATGACCTTATTTGGCATGCCTGCTGATGTCATACCCAGTGAAATACACCTTTGTGGAAGGAGTACTCCAGTAATCTCCATGGAGCGTCCTATAACTGCGTAATTCTGTAGTGTAATAAACTAGTTAGGAAGGAGTTCTAATCCCAGACATGGCAAGTGTGTGTGTGTGTGTGTGTGTGTGTGTGTGTGTGTGTGTGTGTTTGTCATTCGTATCCTTTGTGGAGGTGGCTGTGAGTGTGTAACAATTGGACTCATTGTGGAGCGGGTTTTGCAAATTTCTTATATGGTGGCCCTAATATATGTAACAATGTCCACCTTACAAGAATAACAGATGTGAAATAACCGAGAGGATGGGGTGGCAATCCATACCCCTACATGTGACAACAAGGTCTGGCGAACAAAGTTAGCAACCCTTGTATTACACAGATAACACTCTCAACCCATGTCTTATACACAAACACACTTGCCTAGGCAACAACCGTTATGTTGGTAGTACTCTGCATATTGCCCACAGATAGTAAACGTGGTGTGATTCCAGTGGACTACAGAGGGCATGGCACCCTGTCCATCAGTACAATATGCACGTACATGCAGAGTGTGTGCCTTCATTATGTTCCCCACTGGACACCTACAACACCTGTGGTGCCATCAAATATGACCCTCAAAGGACATACCATGCCTTATACACATGCCCTGTATGGAAAGATGCCACTGGCACCAGGGAATACCTGTATCCTGCTATCAATGTGAATGCAGGGTCAACCTGCTGTCCATTACCTGTTCCCTGCACATGAGGCCAGGACAGGCACATCTGATGATAATCTGTGTACACAACATGGGCCAGACACTCCAGGTACAGTTCCACATGTCACTGTAGAGGCATGTGGGATGTGTGCACATCCCAGACAGCATTCATGTCATAGATTTAAGAACACATACATGGCAAGCATTGCACAGCAATGGCCACACACATTAGTTACCCAGGTGACTGGTTGGTGAATACAATACCCATCTGTATGGACCAATCCAGACACTACATCCCTGAGCCACACTGCAGACTATAGTCATGTGGCCTGATGCCAAGGTATACACTTCACCTAGCCTTGTATAGCCTTCTGGCACAGTCAACCACTACACATCCGTGAAACAATGGAAGCATGCATGTCAGTACTGGCACCCTGTGTCTGTGTGTGTGGTGTATGATACTTTTGACCACATTCACACTCACTACAACCCCAATTGGCATACTGAAGCATGCTGTCTGATGTCAGACGCATTCACATACCCTTTGCCCATATAACCTCCGGATAACCCTTCTGGTGCATGTGATACCTGCACAGTACTCTATTGTGGCAAACTAGTTAGGAAGTGTATTCCTGACCCTGCTAAGTGTGTCAATGTGTGAGAGTCCCTGAGAGAGTGTGGCTGTGTTGACAGTGACACCTGTTTATGTGGACAGGCACGTGTACTACACCTACCATATTGCTACCATATCACTGTTGCAGATGTCACTCCCCATCACATATACATTTGCATAGCTCCTCAACATGTAAGCTATGTGGTGCATGCAGTAACTGCATAGACATGTGATAGCAATGCATAGTCAGTCAGGGCTTTTATACCCTGCACTGGTAGGTGTGTGACACAAACATGCTTAGGTTTTACTCTCCCACCCCCTCCCTGACTTACTTTGTCTTTGTCTGCCTCTCTCACTCCCTCTCTGGTGGATGTGGAGAACTGCACCTGCTTTGCTTAGGCAGCAGCATGTGTTTTGTAAGTTATGCTCATGATCAGCTGATGGCCTCTGCACAAATTGCAGCCCTCCTCTAGCTGATTGCATGTGGACCAGCTGTGGTAACATTCCCGTAGCCAATTGCAAGGAAACACACTCCAGTATCTAGGAACATCATGTTGGTGTTGGGCTTTTCATTCACTGTGAGCAGGACCTAGATCTGGTGTTTGGTAAACAGCATCACAGATGGATTGGGGATTTACCTCTAACAACATACACTGTGGAAACAGGCTAACACAACATAGGGGGATATGCCTGACATGATTACAGAATGTAAGTGTTGCTATTCTGCATTTGGAGTAATGCTGGTTTAACAGTGTGTGTGTGGCTATGGCAGGGCTACATGTTTTAATACCTGTCATGACAGTGCTATGTTTTTGAGGAAACCCCCATCTGTAGGGTCATCTGCAGACTCAGCAGTGTGTAGTGCCTTTTGTTTCTTGTGTTACTCACAGAGCACCTATCTGAGAAATGCAGAATCATAGTCTGAGGATTGCAGTCAGTACACGGTGACAGCCATGAGAGTTACTGACTTCATATCCCTCATAGGATATATGTCACAACAAACACTATTACAACAGTAAATGTATGCAGTTACACAGCAACATGTCAGTATTGGCCCTGTGTTTGTGCTTCCAGCCACAGCTCTGTCAACCTTTGTACATATGTCATGCAGTAAGAGGTGCATATGTTCACATCATATCTGATAAGACAGTGAGATATCAGACTGCTACATGTTATGTATAGTAGGGGTTATATTTGAGGACATAACCTGGGCATTCTGCGGTTGTGTGTACAGTACTGAGGTCTGTGTACTTATGGTGATTGTCAACAGTGTGTGTATTGTGAAGATGTACCTTGGCCTGTGTATAGACTGTGGTAGATGTCATTGTTCGTGGCCCTGTTCAATCTAATGTTAAATGCTGCTCCATTGTATGTTACCCTATCAGCTTACATGTTTGTAGGGCCAAACACACACATGTCCCATACAACAGACAGGCATTGGACCACATTGTGTAGTGGCCCAGTATATGTAGGGTTAGTGTGTGAGTGGCACATGTGAGGATGGTGTTGATCAGATAGTCCATATACTGCAATATTAAGCTAGATTACCATATGTGGCTGTGGCTGTGTTCACACTGGTTGTGGTTATGCACTTTCACACAAGTGTCTGTTACTCTGTGCTGTGACATGCTTGTAGAGCTTGCTATATATGCAGGTACATGTGTATTCCCCCATAAGAAATGTAGGCCAGTGTTGTGGCTGTCTGCCTGTAGCCTGCAAGTGCTTTTTTACATGCCTAGTGGCTTAGTGTACTTACCCAGTGTGATGTTATGTCCAGATACTTTCCATATGTACTGCTGCCAGCCTACCATAACAGTCATGTATTTCTGACAAAGCAGTGGGATGCTGTACAGATGTATGTTACTAGTGGGTAGCATGTGGCCATGTCACCTCTGTACTAGAGGTTATGTGTCAGGACAGACAGGGGTGTGTGAATGCATAACCTATGAGGGCAAATGTATACCAGTATTTATGTGATATACCTATCTACATGGCTGTTAACATCCACATTGTTAGACTTGGTCCACGTGTCTTTCTTGCACTAAGGGGTTCTATGTATACCTCTGGACTGACCAGTGTCTGTCAGACTGTCTACATTTATTGGCAATATCTCTGCTATAATCTACGGGATCATTACTGTGCTAGCAGTGATACTGTACTATGATGTCATTAGGATGTCTGTCAGTAACCAGTGGTGCACGTGTTACAAGCAGATGTGACCTCCCACACATGTCTGTTAGATCAAGCCCTATTACAGTAGCAACAGTCTACATATATACCTGCAATACATACCTGACATCTCCTTGCACTAAGAGGTTAGGATTATTGGGGCTGAGGTAGGACTCCACTCCATGTTCTGGACATATGGTGAACATATATGTACATATAATTATCCATATATCTATATAGATATATACACATATACATATCAACATACATAGATGGATATGTATATGTACATATATATATATATATATATATATACATATAAACATTCAGATATATACATATACAGAGCAATATATATCTAGACATATAGAGATAGAGATACATATGCACATATACTTATGGATATCTACATATATATTGACAGTAATGGGTATATCAGAATAGATATGTATGCACATACAGTTATAGATATCTACATATATATCTACATAAATAGGCATATATGTACACATAGGCTGTGCATACATTTATAGCTATATATATATATATATATATATATATATATATATATATATATGAAGAGATCTACACATGGCCATATATATGATGCACTATACAGATGGATATGTAGACATATATCAACATATTATGTGTATATATCCATATTCCTGTCATGTGTAAACCTCAAGGTTGTGTATACCCTCGCAGATGTATCTCACAGTACATATCTGGTATGTGTACATTATGATAAAACAACATATGTGATGCAACAGTCGTATTAATGACAAGTACTACACAATTGTGGAAATAAAGACAATTGTTCAATACTAATCAATATGTGAATTGACAAATATATTGGAAAAACAACAGCTGTCTTCACAGTGGTCATGGCGTAGTGGTTTCATGTTGTGACTATACTGTACAGGGTCCTGGGTTCAAGACCTGCAAGGGCTGTTCATTTTGTTGCTGGATACAGAGTGCTTAAGGCAGTTTTGAGCAACTTTAAGTGTGTTTGCACGGATTTGCATGATGGTAACTACTGCTAAGCTACTGATAAATGCACAGGTGCTTACACAGTGTAGGCTTCACTTACCAGTGCTCAAATCAGCTTAGCTGTTACATTGGAGCAATGTTGATACCTGGTAGCCATGGCTTAGTCCTGGTAACCAGGTCACACTACCCAGTCTGATAACATAGCAGGGTAATGACATCTGTAAAAAGTGTATGTAATGTCATGTACAATACATGCGCCTATGTGCTGTCATTACATTAGCAAGGGGAGTGAGTGTCATATCTGGGACACAGATGTATATTTGCCCTGTACAGCAATGTTATCCATGTGAATGTGTTACATACAGGGGTAGTAGCCCAGGGTATGTTCTGTCACACTGGCATGTAGTGTATCATGGCAGTACTACTGTTGACAGTGCTTTTCCAGGCAAGAGTAGAGTGCTAAATGTAGTACTAACAACATGCACACCTGCAGGCATAGCTGGACTCTGAGGCCTCCCTGTTGTATCCCTGGTGTGTGAGCTGTGTCACAGTATATATCCACTACTGGATAATGATCCGACATGTGGAATGTAACTGTAGACTACTGTCTGTACAGCACATGTTAGTGAGGGCTTCCAGCATGTAGTTATGGCATAAATATTGTTGTCAAACATCTGTCAACACATTCATCCTACTGCATAGCTACTTGCCAAGCTGATGACTTTCAGTCCCTGTACAGATGTGCAGATGGCAGGTATCTGGCTGGGATATGTACAAGCAACCTATGCTTGATTGACACTTACATGTCTGCCCAGCTGTGTAGGAACTGGCACATATAGGAGACAATACCCTGTATGCACCACATGCCATGGGTACCTTGACTACACTGCCACAGTCAACAGAACATGCTTGGGTACAGGTCTCCATCACAGACACTAACCGTGTGTTATAATATATGTTGCATACATGCCAACTTGATCACCTCAGTGGCCATGTGCAGGAGGCACCCAGAGGATTGGCTGATGCATGTCACTCTCACCCTGAGGGTCACCACAGTGGTGTCTGTTAATAGATTGCCTGCTGCCACATGGCAGGTGGCAGGATACCACTGTACACACATTCCCTACACAACCCATCTCTCCATGGACAATAGCTAGGTACACAACTATGACCACCTGCAGTGATGCATCCCAGTACTGACACATGTACGTATGCATTACTGAGATTAGCAGTATATGTGTGTTAGCATACCTGTACTTGGGAATTCCATGAGGGCCTTCACAACCAGCACAACACCCATTGCCATAGTCAGTTGTGACTGCTGCTGTATGGTACATTACATGTACCTTGTTACACTACTCGTTATACCGGCTACATGAGCCTTGCAGTACCAGCACAACAGTGTTGTACAAATGGGTCAATAGGCATGGGATACCCATTGAGTTCTGGCAAGTGTGTGTATGTGTGCATGTCAGTATATCTGCAGGGTATAGCATTCCAAGGCCACATACTCCTATTACACTACCCATTGCCACACAATAGGGCAGATAGTCTTGTTGCTGCCCATAGGTGAGGCATGACAATGCAACACCCTACTATGCCTGTGGCATGTGCATTAGATGCCTATCCCTGTAGTACTACTGTTGGGATATACAATGGGTTGTATCACAGCAGAAGGCAATGTGTGATGGTGGATATGTCAGAGTGTTATCATGGGTTTCAGGTAGTACAATATCCATTGGGGATGTGGGTGCTGTGCACACTGTCATTACACCAAGGTACACCTGGTATATGTCCCATGTATCACTTTATGGTTACCACTGTCACCATCAACCATACACATAACTGATAACACAATCCAGCTCAGTTATGCATGTGCTCTGTGCAGCCTACCTGTAATGCATTGGACACACGGTCAAGTTAGTGAGCAGTGATAGGCACAGGTCTCTCGGACATGTGTCTACCTGTCATGTGTCCTTTAATGTGTATATGAAGGCATGTCACACTATGTATTGTCCATATACACCCATTACATCCCCCATTAGCATACTGTACATGTCTGGGGATGTTCTGCATGTAACCTGGAACACACCTCACCTTAAACTCTGTGTGGTGTGTGCAATGAAAACCGCACACTTCAGTAGCACTACATACTTAGGTAGGGGTCTAGTCCCAGTGTTGCCAAGTAAGACTGGTAAGACTGTGCATGGATGAGTCTACATTAGGTTGAAAATTATATACGTCCCAGTGGGTCACGTGTCCACACATTTACAGACCTTGCACACATTCAGCGTTACACTTATGCAAACATCACATAGCAGCTATTGCATTAAGTACATGTGTGAGTGCATAGTGTCATAGGTAGGTAATATGCTATTGGCCCTAGGGCCTATGGCAGCCTATTGGCAAAGGCAAAAACTGTTATACAAACCTGTGACGTGTTCAACTGTACCCCAGATATGTCACAGCCATGGTGCCACCACAGTGCCATACCCTGTTGTGGAATATGACTGCAGACCATCATCGTGCTGACACATGTACCCCTATAACACAAATGGATAACATTATCGAGACCACAATCAACAAGTATTACTGACAGTTATAATGCATCATTGCTGGATGGCTACACTACTTGACATGTATGCATTAAACTTTACTCCTGACATGTTATACTGCAGTACTTTGGTACACTGTAGTACATTCACTGTGTGCATCAGAACCATATTAGCCTGTCCCTGCATTGATGTTATGGATGACACGGATGTGACACAGGCATCATCATATGCACAGGGTGTGTTGATGGTTAGCTAGAGGCCAAGGGTGGGCCATACATTTGCCACCATGTGTGTGGGTGAGGAGTGTAGTGAGGTGAACTGGGCATGGTGATGTGGTGTGTGTAGGTATGGGGTTGCCCTAGGTGTGTTTGTATAGTGTGTTGGTATATGCAGGCACACCATTTTGCCATGTGGCTGCCCTACACAGGTGTTTATCGACAGCTGCAGACCATACCTGGCAGGGTGGTCAGTTCACTGCTCTGGCCATGGACATGTGGACTGTGCCAGCCAGGGGTTCCATGAGCACGTCCAGGTACAGGCCTCGATGTGCTGCTCTACCCTGATGTTGACAGATGTCCACTGAAACCAGGTCCCTCCTGGGACTGGCCAGGACCACATGCTCGTGGCCTGCAGTGGTGTGGTGTGGACAACACCCTCCCACAGTGCCAGGGCTGGTACTGCAACTACAGGATCCCCTTGGGGTCCTAGCATGTCCATGTTGACCGCCAGCTGTTGGCACTGCTGGTCTATATCCATGCGTCATCGCCAGACTTCCACCACATGTTTAAGCATGGACAAACCATGGTCGATGAGGGCCATCATCTCACCAGACCATCTATCCATGAGCTCAGTATAAGCATGGATGGCACCAGACAGTTCACGGACGTTGTCAATTGCAGATGTGACAGCAGCCCTCTGCAGCCTCAGGTCCTATCTGGTGTATCGTTCCATACGTGCCTGTGCCAGCATGACAGCCTGAAACATGCACCTGGTAGTACCAGTTGTGGTGCATCAGCCAGGGGCATGATAACCAGCAGCCCTACCATGAGCATCCTAGGACATCTGCCTATGTGGTGCCCTGCCAGACATCTGGTTACACATGCTGTGACCAGTCCCAATAGGCATAGTTACCACACTCTCCTGTGCACTGCCATCAAAGCCAGGTGTCCCTTCATTATGGCCACTGGTGATGGGGTATGTATAGGCACTGAAACTGTGTACGAGGTTGGGGTGGCTAAAAGTGGGATGTCAAATGATGGTGCTGTTTCGGCCCCTGACAACTCCACCTGTGCCTCAACAGTAGTATCATCATCTTTGGTAACTGTATGGACATCAACATCAGACTGCATTGCAGAAGGAACCCTGACCCACCTTGCCACCTGTGGTGGAAAACAATAAACACACTTTAGGACCTGTACAGCACTGCATTAAATGTACACACACACACACACACACACACACACACACACACACACACCACCTTAATACCTACCTGTCCATGACTTTACAGACAGTCCCATGTATATTCCCATGCATTCTCCATCCTGCATCACACTTGGTAACCATACACTAATTAATACCACTCATTAACATATAATTCCTCTAAATGCCTAGACAAGTGATTACAACACAAGACCTGTCACTCCATTACCTCCCTGACCTGAGTGAAGTAGTTTTACATGGCCACACTGTTGTCATTCAGTGCTCACCCTGTGTATGTCTGGACATCATGAACATGGCCCCTATATGTGGGGGGCTACTATGTTCACTCCATAATTTCATGCACTGGAGTGTGTATGTATTGCTCAGTACATGCCAAATATGCTGCTCAATTAGCCTATCATGTGACAACTGTAATATATGGATACACTCCCTGTTGTTGTCTAGTAATTCCCTAATGCATCTGTAGTGCTGCATACATGGGTTGTCAGTCACCTCTGTGCTCAATGTGATATTAAGGGTATACCTGGTGTCTACCTTCTCTCCCAATGCCTATTGCATGCTACAGACCTTATTATACTATCAGCTGTCCTGTGATTACATACATGACAAGTATTCCTGGTGTGTCACGTGTCAGTCCATGCCCATGTACTGCACAATCCCAAAGGGAAGTACTGCTGTATGAACAACCCCACAATCACACATGTGCATACATGGACACCCACAAAAACACACCCACATGCACTCATGTATCCTACATGCATCAACCTCTCTCCACTTCACCAGAGTGACCCTACAGACAAACCACCCACCGAGACACACACACACACACACACACACACACACACACACACACACACACACATAGGTGAGGTTGCATAATGATAGTATACACAGTCCTCCTATTAGCCATCTGTCAACGTGCATAACATATGGTACACAACAGCATGCAGTACAGCTACAGTCAATCCATGATAGCAACAGAATACATGTGTGTGATGCATGTGCTGTGTTATTAGGTAATCCCCTTCCCCTGGATACCACTGCATCTATGTACACAGTATTGCTGTGCACCTTTTCTGCTCCCTGCCATGTTCTGTGCACCACACCTCACAGGTGTACAACCCATTGATGAATGTGTAATACTGTCAGTTATGTCAGCTTTAATGCTCACAGCCCCTACGTTTTTCAGCAACACATACCTAGGAAGATATGTGGACAGATGTCATTTGTGAATACCTAATGTCTGGTTTACAGCTCTGAACATCAGCGGACCATGTATGACCAACCCAATATTATTACACTGACAACCGTCAGAGCATACCATGGCCATGGGGAGTGTACACACCCTTATTGGTATGACTCATCCTTCCTTGATCTGCCATGGGACCACATCACTGAATATATTAACAGTACATGAGCCAGATATGTGACATATGTCTTGTATATTCATATGTAGCGTCTACGGAATGTGTTAGGTGTGTGGATGCTGACCATGATGCATACACTCCGTGTGTGCGTATGTGTGCACACCCTTATCATGATGGTTTGTTGCACCTATTGTTATGTGTACTACAGCAGTCACTACTTCTGGCAGGGGTATACTAGCATGGGCCATCTACATTTGCCAGTGTATGTTCAGTCTACCCTACACATGTTCCCCTAATCTGCATGATTGCAAGGTCTACTCATGTGCACATCCCTTGATGTTCACACACTGCCGTCACTATTGCCGTGGGGGTGGGGTAATGTCTGCCACAGTTCTTGAACCTGACTGTGTGCAGATACAACCATTTTTAGCATCCTTAGGATTCCTGCCGCAGTGCACTGGTGTGTCATGCTGACACCCCACACCTTCAGCCTTTTTGTAGATGATTGACAAGTAAGATCTACACGTGTCAGTTTGCAGTGTCCCATACACTGAGCACCACATGTTATAGCCTAGTCTCAGCAGATAATGTGGACCACAGTAATACATTATGCCATAGTGTATCTCTGCAACAGTTGCCATTATACTACTGGTATATACACTGGTGTTGCACTGTATACGGGTGATGTTTCAAACATGTCCCTACTGTAGGCCATGTCTCCCACCATTATGTTACTCCCTCTGGACACATTCCACAATGACAGGATGTTAGTTATCTTGCAGGTGTCTGACATACCCTTCCAATACCACATCATGGTCACCACTGTCATGCTGTGCATTTAACAGCAATCATACGTGCACATGTACATGTGGGTAGGTGTGTTAGATGTGTGCATGGAATATACCATAGCCATTACATGCCTGGTGCATTGGCAAGCTTCAACATAAACCATACTCACCAGCTACAGGCTGCTGCATTGCTGGTATACCGAAGGGACCTACATAAGAGGGTGACAGATGCAAAGTTAGTGGCCATACCTGTGGCATTGCTACAGGGTGAGTGCAGCATTATAATACATCAACAGTACATGTCCACAATACTACCACATATGCACATTTGTTTATCACTATCATGCAGCAACAAACTATATCTATGACATGTCAGATATGCATGATCTACCTGTACAGATGCAGATGCATATGCAACAGTGGTCTATTGATATTCCCTGTGGCCTTACCTGCATGCTTCTCAGGCAGTGTGTGGGTAGCACCCACCTCCACACTGGTGTCTGGCAGTTGCTGGCTATGCGGACGGGCAGGTGCTACAAGGATGGCTGGGAGCTCCTCAACACATGTTGGGGGGATGGATGCCATGCCCCCCCGTTGCAAGGTGATCCCCCCAAACTGCAGTAGCACGCCGACAGGCATTGTGAAGCAGGTCAGAACAATGATGCCGGACCTACACATAACTGCGGTTTTGTTGTCCAATATCATTGACCCTGTAGACCAAGTCCTTCCACAGGGTGGTCCACTCCTGCTGCTCATGGGTGGCCCAGTCAAACAAGACAGGGTAGTGCTGGATTAGGTGGTTTACCACAATTTCATTCTCAGCAGCTGAGTAAGCTGGGAGCCTTCCATGTGAAGTCTTGCCTGAAAGACATAAAGATATAAACAGGGGTGAGCAAATCATACAGCAAGGTTACCACAGTTCTTAATACACATCACTGTCACACCCCTACCATATCAGAGACAACAAACTGTACACACAACTCAATAGGTATGGCTACAGCTTACCTACCTGTGGGACAGATATTGTATTGTACCACACTTTGTGCAATGTATTTGTATCCATTTTCCCTGCAAGGAGACTATCATTGCTGGCCTGTTACAGACTATTCACCTGCATGCCATTGTCAAAGCCGCTATGTTTCCATATATGCCTGTGGTATGTTTTCTATGTGATTGCTGCACATCTGACATTCTGCGTTATTGGGGATATCTATGCATGCTGATGGACATATTCCAAAATTGTGTAGACTATTACTACCCATATATGTTATGTAACAGTGACAATAGCATGTTTATGGACTATTGGCCAGCAGAACCACCGCTACAAACTCATCTGCCCATGTTACCAGGCCACATCACATGTGGGACCTACCCTGGGGCCTTCTCATTTACTGGTCCAGCAATACCTTCGGGTGGAACCAACTCAAGGGATGTTGGTCCCCAGGGCATGCACAGACATGATCTTGTCCCCTGAGGTCAGGTCCAGGGTCTGTTCCATAGCGGGCTCCACAGACACATGTGGGATGTGCTACATCACCTTGAGGCACCCAGTACACATTCACAGGGTCCACATGCTCCTCCTGCTCAGCCTCTAGGCCAGGCACCTTCAGGATGTAGACTGCTGTTGTGAGTAGCAGTGGATGTGAGGCTTGTTCTCATTGTGTCCATATTGGGGCCCATGGGGCTTCCACATCACAGACCACACACACCATCCAGGGTGTTTACCCACCACATGTGTCACATACCACCTCTGTAGGCTGTCCTCTATATCTACCAACCCTGACCACCTCCACAACTATACCTGCCATACTTCCCCATATTCCCATTCCATACTTCACAGACAAAGGCAATATGGTCCCAACAAGGGGGTCACATGTGACATACCCATCCATGTTGCACACACTGACAGCTGTAGATATCTGTGTGTATCTATGTGTGTTGTTCCCTCACACATAGCATGCAGCATTTTGGTTGTAATATAGGGGACATGTATTTACATACATCTATGTTTGTGTGTGTGTTTGTATATATGTAGACATGTGCATATAGGTATATATCTATATATGCGTAGATATATATGATGTATATATGTGTTTATATATATATATATATATATATATATATATATATATGTCTACACATGGGTATCTGTATATTTGTGGACATATATATATATATATATATATATATATATATATATATATATATATACATATATGTACACATATACATACCTATATGTGGGTACATTCAGACATCAGGTCCACAATCTCACAACACCTTTCTGCACAGCTGCACTGTTCTGCCTTGCTACAACACAGACAGGTGCCATATATGGACACAGCCTGACATTGGGGGGGTATATGTAGGGCCAGATTGCAGGTAACCTTATTATGCACCTATGGCATTCCAGCATGCTACAATACAGGTTAACCTGGGTATCCTGCAAGTGGTAGACTATGGAACCCATGTGTCTATCATTATGGCATTACTTCCACCACCAGTTATTGCCACAGTAATATACATGCTTCCCATTAGACAACACACACTATGATGGCTTACATCTTTTCAGTCAGTGCTGCTCTGTACAGTTGACAGTTATGGCCCACTACCCACAGGGACATATTCTATTGTCCTTAGCAGTTGTTCAACTGAACATCATTACAACACCTGATGGCACATATAAATCATTCCACATTATCTATCCCATTATTATGAACCAAGTATTACAGTCAATTACATGCATATATACTTCACATACCTGTTGTGGGAATGATGTATGTCCTGGATAGTTTGCTGGATGGATGTTTTTTCTTTTCTGCTGTTTTTTTTTTGGTTTGTTTGTGGGGTTTTTTCACTCTCTCTCTCTCTTTCTCTGTCTCTCTCCAGTAAATGGGTTGAGCTGCTTTAGATAGATTGCAGCATGGCTTTTGTAGGTGATGCACGTGATCAGGTGATGGCCTCTGCAGCAATCTGTGACCTCCACTTGCTACCTGCATGCAGCATTCTGTGTAGTACTTCCAATTACCACTGTCATGGCAACCCACTACTATAAATCCCTACATCATGTGGGTGTGGTCCCTTTACCTTTCCTGTATGGTGGACATCCTTCCTGTGTGTGGGCATCAGTGTTACAGACAGCAGGTAGCAATACCTCTTACAAGAGAACTTGCACACTTAGGCCAGCTACATATTTGTATGGGGTTCTAGAAATACAGACAGAGTGTGAGTAGTGCTGTTTTATGCATTGTATAGCACTGGTATTACAGGGTTTGTGTGTACATACTAGTTTCACATGGAATGCAATCTGTCTGCATAGCTCTCAACTGTTGGTCTATCCACTTGATGGCCAGGTGTACCTGTTATGTCTTGTCTGTCCACCACACATATCTTGTTTTAGATATATCACTGGCAGTGTGTGTGTTGAGTGCTATAAGTACATGGCTACATCCATTTGTGTTTCTAACTTCATCTGCCTGACTAAGGGTATGTTGCAGCCTATCCTGTAACACCAGTGACTTGCTTAGTGCATGACAACAGCATTTCACATATGGGCCTGTGTTCCAGCCTCTGTCCACCACCTGAATACCAGGCTTTGTCCATATGACATGCTGTCAGGGGTTATGTAGTGGGCTGTGAGTATGTCATGCTGCCATTTCTGCCATCAGTCCACTGTTGTTGTAGCCCCCACATATATTGTGGGGTTGAGTCCATATATGTGTGGCCTTCATCTACACAATACATGTGTGCCCTTATGCACTCCACAGGGCAGTGTATGTAACAGTGGTATATGGCCCTGTATGTCAGTCTATGGGGGGGATGCACCATAACTAACCTAGGCTATTACAACATCTGGGGGTATCAGGGGTAAGCTGCCTTAAGGTGTCTGGATGTACATTATCATACAATGCACCTTGGGTAAATGCAGGACTACTGCTTCCTACCGTACAGACCGTTCTGTTTGTCAGTGTGATTGTGATGGTGTCAGTTATGCCTTATGTAACAGATAAATCCAATTGTGTCACCTGAGGTCCTTACCCCCTTGGGATTATGTACAGAGTGTAGATAGAGTCTGCGGGACTATAAATCTGCATTACTTACTGTTGATTGATTGTTATCCTGTGGCCCAGTCAGTCTTTACTACTGTACTACTTGAAGGCCTCGGCCTGGACAGCAACATATGTAAACCTTTCCAGAGTACTGTATTAACAAAACTGTTTCACAGTAGCATTAGTCTGTTTATATATATATATATATATATGCCAGAGTCTAAACAGCTATATGACATGGCATATACAACTGTAATAGTACACAAATAAAGCTTTCCCATGTAGGCAAACCTGTGTGTGGTGTTATATCCTTTGACCTCCCTGTGGGTAAATGTTGCAGGCAACAACTGTCATTTGTATGGGTGGCTCATACAGTGTCCAGTTGGTAAGGTGGCAACTGCAGGCATAGTGGGTATTCCATATTGTGTGCACCTTCTACATATATATCTTCCTATACATATCTCTGTGTGTATATGTATCTGCATATATGTGTCTGTGTATATGTATCTTAGGAATGTTGATTGCTTCCACATTGTACACTCCCTATGGTAGCCAGACTGTACTGCATGATATGTTACTTATACCAGCCTGACATCATACAGGTGGGATGGAGTACTGTTAACATATTGTGCCCATGTTGTGTCAGGTCCTGGTTATGGGATTTGCAACAACTGGTGTTGTATTGCAGGGCTGATGTGTTTGGCTGTGGGGGAGGGATATCTATAAGGACAAGACGTATGTTGTTTGGGCCCCCTCATCCCCATTAACAGTGCATGTGGACATATATGTTTTTGTTATGTTCTCTTATATATCTATAGATATATGTCTGTATATACACATATAGATATATATTTATGCTTATATATATATATATATATATTGCTGTATATATATATATATATATATATATATATATATATATATATATATATATATATATATATATATACACATATAGATGTAGACATGTATATCTATAGATGTATGCATATGTATATATATATATATATATATATATATATATATATATATATATATATATATATATATATATAGATATATTATATCTATTTAGATATAAATATATATATACAGACACACATACATCTACATGTTTAAATACATTTCCTGTACTGATGAATGACTGTGCTGGATGATATGTTTGTGAAAACATCAGGGTTATGTATATCTGACATGGCTTAGTGGTAAATCACTTTGGCTATGGTGTCCAGGGTCCTGGATTTGAGCCTTGCAGAGGCTGTTTATTTTGTTACTTTCTTATTTTGAGACACAACTGCCTTTGGAGCTTCGGTCCATTTTCTGGAACCAAAAGGTGTGTAATGAGTTATAGCCTGGTACCACAGGGGTGCTTTCTGCTGCTTTAAACCAGGTCTCCATTACAGCACAAATGTCAATGTTCTCCAGTTTGAGGAGTGCTTCGAGTGAGTGCATCTTGAGATTTAGACTTCTAGCGTTGAACAGCATGACCATCAGATTGCATTTATTTATAGCTGTTACGGTGGTCTTTGGAACACAGCCTAAAATAGGCACTATAGGGTTGCCAAGAGCCTTAGCCAGTACCTGGAAACCTAGGGGTTACAGATGCAAGCCATCTCTGACAAAGCATGAAGGTCTGTCTATCAAGTCATCCCAAGCGGACAAATACTGGATCCCCTTACAATGACACCAGAAACTTAGCCAATTGTTGAAGTCAATCATTTTCTCTTTGTACTGTGGTATCATTCTGAGTGATGGTAGGATGCTGCTCAGAGCTAAAGTCATACCTGCCTGAGCTACATAATCTGAGAACTCCACGATGTCTCTTTTCATGTAGTCTAGAGAGGTGTATCTTACATCATTCACACCCACATGGACAATGACAGAGTCTTACCTGTACTTGCTGTGGAGTGACCTGAGGGCATGTGTTATGTGTCAGATCTGGTATCAAGTGTTATTACAAATAAGACAGTTTTATCTCTTAATAGAGATCAATGTGAACACACTACAAAAGAAGATTTGATTTATTCTATATATTTATGGATAACTTATTGGTTATGTCCTCTCTTTCAGGGATACATATGAGTGACTTAGTGCATGTTGCAATAAAGGGAACAGAGAGTCATTGCACTAACAAATCTGATTATTTTAATCCTTCAAAATATAAAAAACTACATGGTGGAAAATTATGACAGTATACATTCAGTTATTGGGGAAAATGTGGTTATAAGATTTAACACTGGTTTAACTGATATCAGGAATAAGAAAATAAACATATCAAAGAGAAGATCAATTAAGTAAAGATATGACAGATGAAGGGTATAGCTCAAAACATAAGAGGTTTACACCACTGGAGGGCTGCCTAGCTCCTAATGCTAAGAATGTACTAAATGAGGGTGAAACTGAACATAGTTTGGCTAATGCTAGTAAACATCAATATTTGATTCATTCTAGTAAACAGGATGTTGTTTTTGGTTACAGAAAGTTTGGAGGAATTTTTTTCTCCTACTTTAACTGGTAATATTTCAGATAACCCTCGCTTGGAAGATATTAGTAATTGTTTTAATGGGCAAAATGAAGGATGGCAAGAAATCTGGCATGTAACAATACTTAATAAAAAGCTTTGGGTGGCTTAATCAATGTAGATAAAGATATTAATGAATACAGTAAATAATCTATTTTTATTTCCATTACATATAGTGGACAGGCATGTTATTCAGAACTACTGATAATTGGGGGGCTCAAATGTAAAATGCATTATTAGTCAAATAACACTATTGCTCTTTTATAGGACTGAGGTCAAATGATTATTTGGATTAGTTACCAAGGTTAAATAGGGTTAAACAGCCTATACTAAATTTATTTTGCAGGGAGGCACTAATGGTTTAAGGTATACACTATTAAATACGATGAAAATGCATTTCTTGACATAGCTGAGTATTTTGGAAGTTTAAATCTAGAATTTGCATTGTGTAAAATCCTTCTTAGCTTGTGCTGGTTAGACTACCAGTAGTCAAAATGAAAAATTATTTAATAATTGGCTATGACAACATTTTTTGTATACATATTAATACAACTTTGGGAAAATTCTACTGGTGATTTAAAAAGGTTTTGAAGAGATGAAGTTCATCTTAATTACTATGGATCTACAGTTCTTTCAAGTTTGGTTAGGAATTTGTACAATAGAATAAAATATCTTTATTTTTTTCTATTATAATACACAACCCATGGGGTACAAAGGAAAGAAATTCAAATTTGTTACACTTTCTGAGAGATATGTGTTTACTGCTTTTACCGAGACATGGAATTCATTTGACTTATAAATACCAGGCTATAACAAATATGAATACTTAGAAATAAGAGAGGTGGAGGTGTATCTTTATGGGTTAAAAATTCAACTCCTTGTAAACTTGGAAAAACTATTGATGAGTTGGAGTTTATAATAGTCCAAGCTTATAAAATATTACTGCACAATACTATAACAATGATAATGTATTCCTGCAAAGGATTTAGATACTCACTAAAATTATTTGACTACAGCAAAAACAGAACTCTGGTACTGATAGGTGAATATTTATCTTACCATTGATTTGAAAATAAATGATTGAGGAAATAACTATGAAAGATCATTTTTTTGAGATTTTTAAATACTATCTTATTACATGATTGATTTTGGAACTAACTCAGGGTAGTAATATATTGGACCACTTAAGTACAGATAATCCAATTTTACTGAAAAATATTCAGAATTTTCCTCCTCTTGAATTATCTGATCATTTGTTCTTATTTGAAAGAGGGTAAACCGAGAGAATAGACCAAACATAATTATGGTCTAACTGATTATCATGTGTTACAAAATAAATTACTATCTTTGGATTGGGTAGATATGGCTTACTGAGTTATGGGGGGCTCATGATAATAAATAGTATCCATTGCATAACAGTGTAGCTGCAACAACCTGATATAAAAAAGTAAATTCCAAAACTAAATTCACAGTATTGTGGATTTATAATTTGAACAGATTATATAATATAAAAAGTAGGCTTACTGTGTTTGCCATACATTTCCAAGTACATTTAATAAAAACAAATTAAGATTGAAAAAACAAGGAACTATCATAAGGTATAAGGAATGAAAAATAACACATGAAAATTCATTGGGAAATGATCACACAGACGTCAGAACATTCGATAAATATATTAATGCATTTAGTAATGAAACAGATCATATTAATTCCATTTTTGTAGACCAGTTAATGATTAGTGATCCCAAATTGAAGATAATACATTTAATATATATTGTACCTGTTTTTGGCATGGATACAAGTGACCGTTATTCTTAATTTATGGAAAAAAGACGTGTTAGGATGACAAAATGTCCTAATACTATTGAAGAGATGTTATTAAAAGTATAAGATAAAATGAAATCTGATAATTGAATATACCAGATTGTATTCTTGGAATTGTGTTGGTTAATATAAAAGATTATTTAGTGAGTATATTAGCTAGGCCATTTCATTCATAGCAGTATTCTGAATTCCTGTTATGTTACTGTTATGTTTCTTTCACATTGCTATAACACTGCACAAAGAAATATGGCTAATCAAAAAAGTGCAGCAGATCTTTACTGACGGCAGTGTCCTTACTTTTCAAATTTTAATGTGATTCCCTTTGAACAGTAGCATAAAAGATATTAATGAATTATATCAGATGAACGATATACAGTACGACAATACTTCTACTCTGTATCCTGTTATGTTCTACAAAATATAAACTTTAACAATCACTAATTGGTAGATACTTCAGCACAAGGCTTTTTTCAAGATATCATGTGGTAAAATTTATGATAGTCTCTGATTAGCAGATTTTATATAGTATACAACATTGCTAACCTTGATTAACTGAAGTCTTGGCCTGCAATCTATCTCAGTTATTGTCTCTTGTTTTCTAAAGCTACCATGTAACCTGCTGTGTGCCCTATGAATCCTTAGTAACCACCTATGCACCGCACTCTCTAACTACATCACTTACTGTGCTGGTGGACAGAATGGTGTAGAGAGTTATGCACATAGCACCAACTAACAGACATCCATTTGTGTTTCTGGATCAGCTACCTGCCCACAAGGAGTAATAATCTCATTTAATGTGATATAGTTTTCACAGTGCAGATGGAGACCCAGGTAAATCTCCTGCATAATTATTAGCAACAAACATTTTACAATGTTTCTGCAGCTGTTATCCATTCAGAAAACAGTGTCTCTTTTCTCCAATATCTATATACCATGCCATTTCCTTTCAATGTATTTATCAGTGAGTCAAAGGTACACGAATGGTGATCTTATACACCAATTAGTTTTCCCTTATGTAAATGCAGGTACACCTTTGCATATTAGTTTATGAATATATGGCTCAGAATGAAACATACTGTTTCTTATACAAAGGACAAAATAATTAAATATATTTATTTTGCTTTTTACAAAATCCATATTTTTCTCAAAGCATGTTTGTATTTTTTTCTTTATTTTAAGTGGCGGCATTAAGGGTGTAATTCTGTGTGTGTAGCTTAGGGTTAGAATAAGGACTAGGAAAGGGGATATGTTTAGTTTCATGCATGTATTTATCTTAGTGCACTATGTGAGAGCATCTTGTGTCGTGGTATTTTTAAAGAAATATTTTTTTCAGAAAGTAAGGTGCAGGGGTGGGGCTAGGATTATGGTTAGCACATGTGAGTAAGATGGTGCAGGGCTTTTTTATCACAAAAATGTAACTTTTTTTTTAATGTTCAATTCCATGTGTGGAGAATTTTGTTAATGGGGAAAGTAGGCTTCAGGATTTTGCCATTTGGGAAGCTGTATTTCACGATTACATAAATATATATACGTGCTATCAAGTATGAGACCATTTGATAATGTTTGAGGTAACGAGTGTATACATTCTGAAGCAAATTAAGCAAACTGAGGTGCCTATGTATACTATGAGAGATGACCCAGTTAAGAATATTTAACAAAAGCAGCATACAACACTGGCTTTTATGTAACTAATTATTTATCCTTATGATTTATAAAAAATATCTATATATCTATACATATAATATACACACACATATATATATATATATATATATATATATATATATATATATATATATATATATATATATCCCCATGCTATATATATATATATATATATATATATATATTTATATACGGTTCCCATTCAGAAGCCTGAAACATCATAAGCCTGAAAATCAAAATCCTGAAACCAAAAGCCTGAAAATTCAGAATCCTGAAAACTCAAAATCCTGAAAGCCCAAAATCCTGAAAGACCAAAATCCTGAAACTCAAAATCCTGAAAACACAAAATAGACATACTGATGTCATTGTGGCTTTGCTATTGTTAGCCCTGTGGTGTTAGGTCATGCGTTGGGGTCAGGTAAGTGTGCGGTTGGTTTTATTTTAGGGTTAGGGGCGGTTTAAGTGAGTTAGGGTTAGGCAGGTTAGGCATGTATGCAATAGTGACAAATATTGGGGTTAGGCGGTTTAAGTGAGTTAGGGTTAGGGCGCTGGTCAGGTGAGTGTGCGATAGTGACGGACCTTAGGGTTAGGGTTAGGGTCAGGGTCAGTTGGTAGATATTAGTGTCTTTATAGTGACATATTAGCATTATTTGTGTTTTCAGGATTTTGAGTTTCAGGATTTTGGTCTTTCAGGATTTTGGGCTTTCAGGATTTTGAGTTTTCAGGATTCTGAATTTTCAGGCTTTTGGTTTCAGGATTTTGATTTTCAGGCTTATGATGTTTCAGGCTTCTGAATGGGAACCTTATATACATATATATATATATATAAATAAATGTATTTATGAATGCACATGAAGCAAATGACTTGGGAAATATTCAGAATATATGTTTTTTTTAATGTCTGGTACACAGACTGACTCCTGCATTATTATAACAAAAATGACTCATGGAAAATTAATTAGATGTAGTAAAGGTCATCATTGGAATATATTGCCATAAGAACCTGAGAAATTATATGGTAAGGAACAGCTTTGAAGTTTCTGAAGGATTTTCTAATAAACCACTAGATTTCAGCCCTTAAACAGATCTTATTAACATCTGGCATTCTTAAGGATTCTTTTGCAATACAATTGAATGCAAGAGACCAGAGTTTGAATGTGTAATGTATCAAAGTCTGTGAATAAGAAAATGTATTTCCTGAATGCTAGCACACTACATACAGTTAACTGTTATAGAAGCAAATGTGAATGTTATAAGGGACTGAATGCATTATTTCATTAAAGATAATTAAATAGCAAGGGGAGATTTTCTTAGTTTTTTCTGAATGTGTCAAGTTCATATAGTGTTTTGCAATTATTGTAACTCTTTGTAACATATATCTAGGCTTCATCTCACTACCAAATCCCATCAACCCTGTATAAATTATAGTATCTTTGATATATTTTATATTCAGTCATTCATTTTTGGTATTAACTTATTCAGTTCTATGCAGTGTCAGACCACATTTATTTGCAGCAAGCATTTTGCATAGGGCAGGCAAACCATGCCAGACGGAAAGCTGTTCCATCTAAAGATAAAGACTAATCTGTACCAACATCCATGACTAAGGCAATTTATAAAGCAATACTCCTACTGCCACCCACAAGATTGTCACATGAAAGTAAACCAACTAGGTGAAAATCCACTTTTACAAAAACAGAACATGAAAAGCCATAGAGAAGGCATGCACGCAAAGCAACAACCTGAGTACTGTGGGGGTTGCAATACTAGGCAATGTGCCTCTTTTCTACATTATTCCTTGTATATGCCTTTCCTTGAACACTTCTTTATTTAATACTTTCTGATGTGCCACTGAGAGAAATACTCAAAATATCTTTAAAAATCAATGTTCATTCATTAGAGAATATCAGCAGATGGCTAGGTAAATAAAGGGCTAAATTCTACAATATTTTAAAATAGAGTGAAAGGGACACCATAGCACTTCTGCCATTATTAGACATTCACAATTCCACAAGAACTGTACAAGGCTAAGAATGTTAAAGAAAACAAAACCACAATCACAGCATTTTGAGGACTATAAACTATTCCATACATCTTAACCTACTGCATGTGCCCATATAAACCCTTTCTTTCTTTTACAGCTTATTTTAAGACAGTATTGAATACCTTAACACATGTATTTTGTTCATGGTATAGGAACCCCCATCATGTCACAACCACATTTACAAAATCATACACTATTCATAGGTTTATAGATTAGTACTAGGCTAAGTGCCCTTTTGGGCCATTTTAAGTCTAGCCAATTACCCCATTTTGGAATCAAACCCTGCATCTTGTGTCTGTAAGGTAAATACCTTAACCATTATGCCAACCTCCCACCCTTTAACTGTTTCTATTTATTCAGTTTTCATCCTACTTCTAAAAACTGATTTATTATTTATAATTTAACTGCTCTATTCTTCTCTAATACCAAATCATCTGCATATGAAGTCAATATTGCCAACTTCACTTCTTTTCTTGTTAACCTCCTGACTTCCTCCACCTTACATATTTTTGATTATAATCTACCGAGCATTTTGTCCACAGCTTGGAAACAGAAGGGCCATTGTACATGGTCTCACCGTAATAACCTCAGTTCATTTGTAGAATCCTAAGGCCCAAGGTACATGGTCTCACCGTAATAACCTCAGTTAATTTGAAGAATCCTAAGGGTCATTGTACATGGTCTCACAATAATAACTTTAGTTATTATGTAGAATCCTAAGGCCTATTGTGCATGGTCTCACAATAATAACTTTAGTTCATTTGTAGAATCCTAAGGCCTATTGTACATGATCTCACAATAATAACTTTAGTTCATTTGTAGAATCCTAAGGCCCGTTGTACATGGTCTCACAATAATAACTTTAGTTCTTTTGCAGAATCCTAAGGCCCATTGTACATGGTCTCACAATAATAACTTTAGTTCATTTGTAGAATCCTAAGGCCTGTTGTACATGGTCTCACAGTAAGAACTTTAGTTCATTTGCAGAATTCCATTTGAAATTGTCTGCTATGTCAACTGTTCATTCTTTTCCAATCCTTTCTTTCCTATGCCTTATATCCACTTATACACAACCTCACCATATGGCCTAAATAATTAACAGTTCCTTTTCCTCCTTGCACTGCCTTCATGTGTTCAGATGAAATAAAACAGTCTCTCTGTATCCTTAGGTTACTCTTTTCATATGTATCTGGACATTATTTACCCAAAGTTAATCATCCATATCTTATAATTTCTCTAATTACAACAGCAGCCTTATTATTTTTTTCTGTCACCATCTTTAGATTGCAGTCCTTGTCTCCATCTAGTACTATATTCATATTTGTACATATGTATTTTATTTCCTCAAACATGTTCCTCTCACTACATTTGTAAATGCATATATTGCAGCCAACCTCAATATTCTTGAACTAATCCTGACTTTAGATATCACCAGTTTTCAACATCTGATACTATTATACAGGAAATTGTGATGTGGCTTTTTATTAGTATTGCTATTTCAGAACACATATTCTACACAATGGTTCATGATGAATCTTTCTCCCCTAACTTTAATTTTGGCTACTCACATAAATCTAGAATTAAATAAATCTATCATTCCTTCCCCAGTCAAACACTAATGATCAGCCAGTATCAGACTCTATATTATTCATACTTGCTAAGAACATATTAAACATTAAACTTTTTATTTTGTTATATCTCTGTCCCTCACATTTTTATATTTCTCTTCCATACTCTTACAATATCGCCTACTGAACTTACATATTTTTCTGAGCTGGTGTTCAAGTCTCTTCATCTCCTTCCGTTTCTAAAACAGCATGGATATTTTCCTCGCCGTTATCCCAAAGAGGGTAATTACCGGTGCTGAACTCTTGATTCCATTCACCCCCTCCTACTGTTGTTCTTAGCAATCAATACCTACTTCCTCTGCCTCATTCCTACATTCATCCTAATCCTCCTGCAAAATCAAGCAATTGAACACCAACTGACCACCTTGTCAGAATTTTGTACACAATACTTTATAGTTTTTTTAATTGTCCATTCATACTCCTCAAAACAGCCACATATTCTTCCATGAACTGCATTAAATATTGCATGCAAAAATCATGCTTTTCAAGTCTATAATTTCACATTACCAGAATTTCTAGTTAGCATAATAATGTTAGACAAATTATGTACTTTATTTTCATCAGAGAAACATAACCCCCCATTCTCCCATCCATAGACGTTTCATCATAATGTAATTTACTTTAATAAACATTTTGACAATGTCAAGAAAAAACTCAGTTCATCTTGTAGCTTTTGCTTTCTTAAATTACATTGCTATTAAACATCATGATCAGCTTCTGAAAAATGTATCCATGCCATAGTGGGCTAAATGTTTTCTTTATACATACTTATTAAAATTAAGTCTGCTACTCTTAGGGATGTATTATCAATGCTACAATTTTCAGAGGAAGTCTTTTCAAAGAATGCTATTATGCATTTCTTGGCACTGAGTTTTAGATCATGGCTCTGGCACCAGTTATTAGTCTATGGCAAGCCTTTTTGGATGGTATTTATGTCTTTGGGGATTCTAGGACTGTGACTAGTTTGTAGTCATCTCTGCTAACATCATCAGCCAGAGGTCCTTGATGTTGGCCTTCACTTCAGAGAACTAGATGAAAAAAAAGCACCACACATTGAGGAACTCCACTAGCTGACCTCTTTGTTGAGGTAGACTACCCATTCTAAGTTGTTAGTTTTATCTGTGAACCAGCTGGTTATCCAGTGGGCAGTGTAGGGGGTTTATATTAAATTTTGTGAGTTTGTCAACAATGCCTGAGTGGGATATTGCAGTGAATACCTTGGACAGGTCAAGGCAGGCAATATGCACCATTTTTCCTTATCAATTGATTTGGTGACTTTCTTGATTACCTCCACCAGGTTCTTTAGACATGACACCCTCTTGACAAAACCAAACTGGTTCACATCCAGTGTCTGAAAGTGTCATTGTTTATCATTTCCATAATAATTGTTTCCATGGCTTTGCATATGAGACTAGTCTGACTTAAAGGTCCATAGTTCCCCAGGTCTGTATATGGCCTACCCTTTTGCAGAGGGATGACAAGTGAAATCCTCCATTCTCTTGACATGAAGCCTGTCTGGAGATTACAGTTACATAGTGATTCTAATGCTCCTAACAGGTTGTGTTTCATGCTATTAAAGGGATATCCTGGGATATTAGTGAGGACCATCACTGCTGTGTTCTTGGCCTTGGATAGTGCAGTGAAGACCAATTCCCTAGAGGTTGTTGAGTGAGTTTTGGTGTGAGGACATTTCCTGAGAGGTGTCATAGGGGGAGTGGGGGTGTATTGGAGCTAAATTTGTCAGCCGCTAGATTTGCTAAAACTTCGGTTTGATATATATGTGAATCCATTAACAATTAGCTCTGCACATTGTTGTGTATTTCCTTTAAAGTTACAGGCATAGATGCAGAATGCCTAGTCATTGCCCTTAGCTATTTTTAACTCACATTTCATTTTGATAGACTTGATTAGGTTCTGTGGATATGAGAAACTGCTGGATGAACATTTACCAGGAGAACATTTTCTTAAGAACATGGTTTAAGGGGTGTTTTTTTTGTGAATGCATCTGTTTTTGTTCAATGCTGGAATTCACACCTCACCCCTCTTTTTGTTTCTCAAAGTAGTGCCTTCCTCCAAACTTGTGCTATAGAGATTGCTGATTTGTGTTTCTACATGCATTCTGGGGGCCTACTGCACATTATTTTAAATCAGCCAGTTGGAATTATTCTATGAATCATCCCATTATGGATTTGTTGGGTTCAGTAAGCAGTTTGGCTGCTGATAAAGACGACATCCACATTTTTAAGGAAGTGGAGAATCTTCCTGTTTTAAATTCAGGTACTGTGCATAAGCTTTCAATTACTTGTGTAGAAGCTTTTAAAAAGTTATCTGTTGCTATTAAGAATGTACAAACAAATCTTTGGCACCTTAAACTGTTTAAAGCTTATAATTTAAGGGGTTGTTGCCATGGGGGCTAAGAGTTTGTATACAACCTCTGGTTAAACAAAAAGATGAAAAATTGATGGCTGAATGGTATCAGCCCCAACAGGCAGCCTGTATGAGCTTTGTGAAGGTGTTATTGTCCTTTTATAAGAGAACAGTAGATAAATCAATGGCAGAGGTATCTAAGCTTTGTGAAGAGGTGAGGCAGTTACAAATGTATGATTAATTCCAGGAACATCTAAGTTAACTAAAGATTTAATGGCTCTGGAAAAGGAAGTCAAAAAACATAAACTTAAAAAATTCCAAAGGGATGCTAGACAATGTTCGTAACAGACCATTTATCATCCAAAAATCAGTTAAATTTTCTGTGAATGTTAATAGAACCCGGGCCAACAGGAAGAGTAATAGAACCAAGTCCATTCATAAAAAATCTGACAGCACACTGGAAACAGGCTGAGGATTCTTCTTCAGCCAGGGAAACTGTTTTTGAGGCTGTAAATAATTCCCTGTTGGATATAAAGAGGAATGTGGCTAACCCTTTGGAATTAGGAGATGTGCTGACTGTAGACATTCCAAAAGATATAGACACTTTATTATGGCTGATAGTCCTGAACTAGGATGCAGTTCGAATGTGCACAATATGTCTTCTTTTCAGTTGTCTCAGTCATAAGTTGATTTATTAAATAAAGGTTGAAATTTTGTTCCTACTTCTTCTGTTCCAAAAGACATTTTTGTTAAGGATGTCCTGATGTTTTGTAGACCACTTAATTTAAAGATGTTTTTAGTATAATAAGGGTGTATGTTTAAATCTTCTAATTTTGCACCCCCCCATGAATAAACATGTGCCAGTTTTTCAATAAAGTGTTTTAAAAGATTTACATTTTAATGTCCATAACAGCAGGGCTGTACAATATAATCTACCCAAGGCTGAACAACAGGCCTTAATAAATCTTAAGGACAATAAAAATGTGGTTATTAATACACCAGACAAATGTGGGGCTGTGGTGGTTTGGGACTGAACCATGTATTTGTCAGAAGCATATAAACAACTTTCTGACAATCGCTTTTATCAAACATTGGTCCTAGACCCCACTTTGAAGTTTAAACATGACATTGATTGTTTTTTGAAGCTAGCCTTGGATGGAGGGATCATTTCTAAGCAAGTTGTTTTTCAACTCACAATCTGGGATCTCTCTCCACAATATTTTTGTCTGCTCCCCAAAAAACATAAACCTTGCTCTTGGTCATGGCTATTTGACTGAACCTTTGTCTGCCTTTCTTACTTACTATCTATGCCCTTTGTAAATGGTGTACATTTGCATATACAATATACCACCCAGTTTTTAATCAAGATATGCAGTTGGAGATGAATTGTTATCTGTGCACTTTGGCTGTTGCATCTTTGTACAGAACATTCCACATTGGGATGGGATAATGGCACTGGATTATTGGTGAAACCGTTCAGCATTTTATAGCCCTAGGTTCAATACCTTTTTAATCTGCCTTGCAGAACATGTTCTCACTAAAAATGTCTTACTTTAATGGAGAATGTTTTTACAGCTAAAGGGTACTGCCATGGGAGCATCTTTTGCCTGCATTTATGCTGATTTATTTATGGGTTTTCATGAAGAGCAGATTATTTATGATGCTATTTTTTGGAGTCCATAGATATATAGAGTATATACCTGGATGATTGCTAGCTTGTATAGTAGTCTGATTTAACTTATTTGGATGAGTTCATAGAATATCTTAATGAAAATAAATGGGGTATACAATTTAGTGTTCAATATGATCTCTCACACATCACTACTTTTCTGGATGTTGTCATCTTGAAAAACAATGATGACACTTTAAACACTACTGTGCATAGGAAAAAAAAACAGAGTTTAACACATTTTTACATGCCATTTGCTGCTATCCATCCCACATTGTCCACAATAACCCCAAATCACAGTTTTTGAGAGTTCATAGAATATGTTCCTCAGATGTTGAATGTAAGAAACATGAACTTGATTTGGTTAGAAAATTTTGTGGCAGGGGTATAATTATAAGGAAGTTATGACCACTCGAGACTCTGTCCAAGAAGTTGATAGAACAGAGTCGTTGTATAAAAACAGAAATTTAGGGATGATGTTTTCAGACTGGTGACTAATAATGGTAGTAATATATGGTTTTTCAAGCATCTTATCCACAAACACTGGGGCATCCTTAGGGCAGATAAACTATCTGAGTTAATTCCTGGACATTTTTTATTTTCTTACAAAAGAGCAAAAACTATTGGTAATTACTTTAATCATTATAAGAAAAGTGTTAGACATAAAATGGACATACAGAGAACAATAGATTGCATCCCTGTGGTGGGTTGCCAACCACATGGGCACTGTTCTACATGTATGTATGTTTTAAAAACAAAACAATTTACACCTAAGAATACCCCTGAAGTTTTTGATATCCTTTGTTTCGTTACTAGCTGTTCTGACTGGATAGTTTATTTAGCTACTTGCACATGTTTAGCTTTTTATGAAGGACAGACATCCAGACAACTTAAAACTTGGATTCTTGAGCATATGAGTGACAATGGAAGCAGCCTCCTGTCTAATGCATTATATAGACATGCCCAGAAACATCTTTCTGCTATGTTTAATTTCTCTGTTATTGACAGGATTAACCTAGCTTCGTGTAATAAGTTAGGTTGGCATGGTCTCCTGAATAATAAGGAATATTCCTGGATAGTGAGATTGGGGGCTTTATTTATTTAAACCAGAGCTCAATGAATGAGGCTGTCTTTTTAAATGGGTGGTGATTCTATAAAGGATTTTTTACTACTTGCCCCTAGATGTTACTGTGTGACTGCTTGTTTGCCCGCTCAACTCTCAGGATGTGCATTTGAATTTTTTTGCAAACCATCTCTGGGTTCAACAGCCTTACCTCTACTTTTACTTGAGCATTGCTATTGTCCTTATCTGCAGGTGCTCCCTCCCCAACAAGCTATACAGTGGTCTGACCAGTTCCTCCATCTCTCAGGACATGCACCTGAATTTTTTGCAAACCATCTCTGGATTCAACAGCCTTACCTCTACTGTTATTTGAGTGTATGTTAAGCTCCTGCTCCTTGGTTGTTACTGTATAACTATTTTTGCCTATGCAAACTGTATGCACACAGGTTGTTTAAAGGCGGTCTCTCACCCCGTACTCCCCCCCCCCTCTGCTGACTTTTTCCTCCCTGCATGCATTTTCTTTCTTCTCAGTATTAACTTCACATAGTAAAGCCACTAGTTGGCAATACACCCCCATTCCCACTTTTAACAATATATAGTGCATTACTGTCCTGCTCCCTGTTTTTCTCAGCATTTTTATTCTAAGTGTTTCAGTCTTCTTCTGCAGTTTAATTACCCTGTTAGCCCCAACCTAATAGCTCTCAGCACTCACTCCAGGCTTACCTGCAGGTCTGTCCTCCCAATTTTGGCTGTATTTCACTGACAGTTTTCAGCAGACATTCTCATCTCATACATCCCTTCCTTTTGGCTCTAAGGCCTTTGATACAATTTCCCATAGCCTACTTCTATCTAAGCTCTCCCATTTTAATCTCTTTCCCTCCTCCTTGAATTGGTTTTCCAGTTATCTCTCTGACAGCAAGCCATCAAATTGAATAACCGCACCTCCCCCTACCTTAACACTGTGACTGGCATCCACCAAGGATCTATCCTGGGCCCACTTCTATTTAATGTCTTCATAAATGACTTAAACTGATGCATCCCTAATACCAAACTCGTCCACTTTGCTGATGACTCAACCATTATTTGTTCTGCAGAATCCCTCCCTAAACTCATGCAAATAACACAAACTACCTTCTGAGATTTGGATGCAAATAATCACTTAGCTCTTAATGCATCCAAAACCAAACTCATGATCTTTACCCCTTCTAAAAATACCAAAATAGACTCAAACTCCTTCTATATAGTAAGCCAAAATACAACTCCCACTGAAATAGTCTCATAAACTAAGCTTCTAGGTGTCATTATCAATGAACAATTAAAATTTGACATTCACCTCCAAACCAACATAAAAAAAAAACACCAGAAACTAAGAATGTTTTACCAGCACAATCACTACCTCACTTTTTCAACTAAGCTTACCCTGTCTACAACATACCTCATTCCCTCCTTCATAAACGGTGCTGCTCTCCTTACCAACTTTCAAGCAACCCTCAAAGCTAAACGGGCATCCTGTTACAATAAAATCTACAAATATGCTACTATCTCAAAATCCTCATCCCACCATTTTGACTCCCTACACTCCCTAAACTGGTTGGAACTCCCTATCTATCCTATATTCAACTCATTTTCAACCCTTCTCAATGCCCCTCCCTCTCCTCTATCCTTACTATGCACCTTCCTCACCGACCTCCTCAGATCTAATAATCAAAAACTCTTTGAGATATACAACCCATCATCTACCCCTGGGAAACTTCTTCTTTCTCCCTTGCAAGAAAATGGAACTCACTTCCTCCCCACATTCGTACTACACAAAATCTTTCCTATTTTAAGTCCTTGCTCCATTCATATCTCTCCACTAACAGGGAATGTTCCTGCTCCCACCCCTCCTAACTTCCTTCCTACTACTCCTACTGGCTTACCCTAGCTTAAGTAGGCAATCTGCCTGCTACACAAGATAAAATGTTTATTCTCTCTTTAGGGTTCTATACTACTTGTGTAACTCAACTCAACTGCACAACATTATATATTAAGTACTGCCTCTTTGCTTTTGGAACATACTGTATTAGCTCTTGGTATTACTTCTTGTTGATTTCTTGTATGTGCATATGATGGAGCTGTTACTGTATTAACTCTTGGTATCAATTCTTGCTGATTTTTTGTACATATATACTGTGGAGCTTTTCTCCCCGAGCCTCCACTGAAAAAGGGCTCATCTTGGCCCAATAGACTTTCCTGGCTAATAAACTGCAAATAAATAAAAAATAAATTACTTGTATATTTAAATCAGGGAAAGCAGCAGGCTCAGATGAGGTCACAGCAGATATGATAAAGATGCTGGGTGAGCTAGGGGAGAAATGGCTCCTGAGGGTACTAATTGCAGTGTGGAGAGAAAGGCGTATTCCAGATGACTGGAGAATAAGCATACTCATGCCAGTGTACAAGAACAAAGGGGACATCCATAACTGTGGGCAGTACAGAGGCATCAAACTCCTACCACATTGCATGAAAGTTCTGGAGAGGGTGATTGATAAACGGATACGCAGAATAGTAGAATGTAAGATGGGAGATGAACAGTTTGGATTCAGATCAGGATGCAGCACAATTGACCCGATGTTTGCATTGAGACAGATACTTGAGAAGAGACTTGAGAAGAGGAGAGAGTCAAACTGGGCTTTCCTAGACTTGTAGAAAGCATATGACAAGGCCCCAAGAAAGCTGATCTGGGCAGTACTGCGGTGGTTTGAAGTCCCAGAAACATTGGTAGAATTAGTACAGGCTATGTACAAGGACCCAGTGACTCAAGTACGAACAGTGTTTGACCTCGCTGAGGGGTTCCCAGTGGGAGTGGGTGTACACCAGAGTTCAGCTCTGAGCCCACTACTGTTCATACTGGTAATGGACTACATCAGCAAACAGGTTGGAGGGGTCAGAGCAACAAAGCTCCTGTATGCAGACAATGTGGCATTACAGGCAGACTCTGATCTAGAACTTCAGCATAGGATAGGAGAATGGAATGCAAATCTGAAGGCACATGGGATGAAACTAAGCACAGATAAGACAGTGGTAATGGCAGCAGACTGGGGAAATCAGAAGAAGATGAGAATAGAGATAGATGGGAAGATAGTGGAACAGGTAAACAGCTTCAAGTATCTGGGAGGGGTGGTTGAGGAGAAGGGTAGTCTGAATGAAGAGGTCAAAGCTAGAATCAGAGGGGCTGCAGCCAACTGGCATAGAGTATCAGGCATAGTATATGACAGAAGAATGCCAAAGAAGCTGAAAAGTAAGGTGTACAAGACAGTGGTGCGACCAGTACTACTGTATGGTACAGAAACTTGGGCAGTAGAGGCAGAACAGTTGAAGAAGCTAGAGGTGATGGAATTGAAGTGCCTGAGAAAGGTGGTAGGATGCACACTGCGGGACAGGTGAAGAAATGAGGACATAAGAGCAGAAGCCAAAGTAGCTCCAATTGCAGAAAAGATCAAAGAAAACAGATTACGATGGTATGGGCACATGTGTAGAAAAGCAGAAGACAATTTGGTGAGGGAGATTTGGGACAGACAGGAAGAAGGTAAGAAGAAGCGAGGGCATCCAGCAAAGAGGTGGATGGATTGTGTGAAAGAAGATCTGTGACAGTCAGGCATGAGTGTTGAAGAAGGCAGGAGAGTGGCACTGAATCGAGAGAGTTGACGACAGTTAATAAGATACCCCGACCCCATGTAAATGGGAAAAAAGGGGATGATGATGATGATGATTTAAACGTGGCATTGTTATTTGCAACTTTAACACTGATGAAGGCATGGAGTTGCCAAAACCGGTCTGTTCCTTAATGAAATAATATTAAAAAAATAACATTAAATAAATGGTTTTGCTAATTTGAAGTGCTGGCTGCTGCTGCTTAGACTAGATTAGCCCCAATAGTTGATTGTTTAGACTGATGAGGGAAAGTTTACTTTGCTGGGCATTGCACTTCCTAAATTTTTGCAATAATTTTCTTTCTTTTGTTAAACAACGTATTGATGTTGGGATCCCATTGGTGTGTCTTGGCATTTGATTTTTTTCTTGTGCTTATTCAAGATAGATAAAGCTGTCTATGTGCAGCAATGACATGATTGTACAGGGTTTCCATTAACAATCCACATAAGCAGTAGCAGCAGTGTTCTCAGAGTTTCGGTGGGCTTGTGTGGAACCATCGTTTGTTGTTTTGCAGTTTTTGCTCTAAGGTTTTTCTTTTTTGTTTGTTTTGTTTTTAAGGCTACAACAATCCATGTTTTCCTGCAAGACATTTGCTACAAATTCACCTTTGGTCTTACTGTGACCATTATTCTAATAATCATGATTATATTTAGTATTGCTGTCGCCATCTTTATTACTCACCTTTGATCTTACTTTAAGGAATACATCAGGAATCAGAATTCCATATAACAATACTGTAATGATCTTTATTATTAACATAGTGTGTTTCCACAGAAAGCTTTACTTGATTATGCTCCACAGGCTTTAGGTTTCAAAGCTGGCAAGATTATTACCTGCAGGGTTTTCTTCTCAATATGGGACAATGGGATCTTGAACAAAGCAGATATTGTCATACATTTAATAAAAATAAAACAGGACTTAACCATCCTGGAGCTCTGTGCAGAAATCACTTAATTAAAGTAGATAGGTTTTAGTATACTGAACTGGAAAATATTAACCTGTCACTCACAATCAGCCTAAGTTAAAAGGTTCACATTTGAATGAATTCATGCCTTCTAAATCAGATGGGAAAATACTTAAGAGTCATATAATTCAAAGATCCTGCTTGAGGTAGCAGGCTTCAGCAAGACGAATTTACAAAGTTTTGACCTTTTCCTGCTATTTATCAATAAGGCTAATGACAGACACACTTTAATGTTCTAAAAGCAACTCACTGCATTTGTCCATTTTCTGCAAGAAATAAATGTCAGCCCTTTAGTTACAGAACAGTTAATATATAAGATATGTGACAAATATTGGGTAGATTTCATAAAAGCTGTGTTAGTCTAAAGACAGTCCCCTCTGGAGAAATACAAACATCTGATTTTATAAATATTCATATCTGATAGGTATTTTTTTATCATTATGAGTAAAGACCTTTCAGCAATGTACCAAATTAATGTTTATAGGAGAATTCAAATACTGCCCAATCAGTTTTTTGTACTGCAAATGATATGACCTGACATTATACTTTAGGATATAATTTCAATTGTCAAGCGGTGATAGAAAAATGGGCGGTTTTCTTACTGAATGTACTGTTTATGAGCACTAGAGTAAACTAATCGATGCCCCTGAATTTAATATAGTCAATGTAACCTGCAAGATGCATTACAAGCAATTTGTAATATTAGACTTGTTCAATATTAACTTGGAAATAGCTGAATATGACAGACAGAAACAGGATGACAAAGTATTATAAATTTTACTATTTTTTTTTTTGTTTGATATGAGTGATAAATAGTGCGTCTTACAAAAAGCATGAATTCTTCCCTAAAAATTAAATATACACTCAATTTTCAAAATAGAATACTTGAAACTACCAATGTTAAGTTTTCAGGGGAAATAAAATATTCTGAATGTGAAGATGCAGTCTGTCATGCCAACCTGAAAAACATGCACACTCGTTTTAATACAAACTTCGTGAGCACAATCAATTTTGATCTGCTCTGATTATTTTTGTAAGATCAAGTAGCAGGTTATACACCAATGATAGGCTGCTGCTTAGAATAACCAAATCCAAAAATGCAGCAGAGGATTCAGTGTATTCTAACTGCATCATGAAACAGTGGAATTCACTTCTAACATCCTTCAGACAAATTCGAAACCTAAAATCTTTCAAAATGGAAATGAAACGCATTCATGAACATACATGGATCTGTTCTGGTACTTCCCCAGGTTAAGGCATACCACCCAGTGCCATATCCTGCCTTACTGCCGAGTCATCCAACAATGTGCAACCTCACTCCTGTTTAATATAGTAATCAGCTTGTTATAACACCCCACTATGAGCAAGTAAATAAACTCTCTTTTTTATCAGAAAACTTGTCACCTGCTCTTTCCTCCCCCACCATGTTAAACAAAATAACCCGTTAATGTCAGTTGGCAAACAAGCTGTCCTTTCACCATCATTTTCTAATTTATAACACTTAGATTATTTCGTATGTGTACACCATGAACATCAGCTTACGCCTACCAAAGCAATCCGTTCATAATGCATTTTTATGTCTATTAATGCTCTATTCATTTACGACTGAAATGCTCTGTTTCAATATACTTAATTAATACACCATTTAGTTGCTGCAGAGTAGTGATTTACTTCAGACTATGTCAATTGCATTCTTATCTTTGAATGTATATACTGTTTGGTGAAACTTGCATTGTTTATCTTTGAAGGTTTCTTCCTCTGCCAATTTGGACTTTGAAAAAAAATGCAATGAATAAATCAATTAATAAAAGCATTTTTGCATCTTCCCTACATCTCAATACCTCTACTACCTATAGATACTAATTCCAGGATCAGTGTGCCTCAGGGGAGACAGAAAATTCTGAGATAAAGCAATTTTTTCACTGGTGTGTGTGTGTGTGTGTGTGCGTGTGTGTGTGTGTGTGTGTGTGTGTGTGTGTGTGTGTGTGTGTGTGTGTGTGGCTTCACTTCAGAATTCTGAAATATCACAATCCTGAACCCAAAATCCTGAAAATTCAAAATCCTGAAAACTCAAAATCCTGAATCACAAAATACTGAAAATATACAGGACACAAAGAATGACATTATTCCAGTACAAGGACAGAGAGAAACACATACAAGACAAAGGATAGCACTTTTCACCAAGTATGGGCAGGGCAGCATGCCCCCATGTGGGGGTCGGCACCCCCCCCACACACACCTGCTCATTAAATATATAAACTCCAAGATTGCACTCCACAGAAAAAAATGGCAAACATACCATCACATGTATTCATGACTGCCTGTTGTATCCTTAGTAATATTCCCTTTTAACTTGCTATACTACAACATAACTCATGATAGTGTAGTGAAGTGCAGTCTTGGAGTCAATACATTTACATAGCAGGGGGTGTGGGGGTGCACCCCCCCACATGAGGGGTGCAGGGGGGCATTTGGTGGAATGTAATCTTTTTTGTGTTCTCTATAGTCAGTATATGTATCGAGTGTTTTCAGTCTTTTGCGATTCAGGATTTTGAATTTTCAGGATTTTGGGCTTCCAGATTATGAAGTTTTCTGAAATTCAGGATTGTGGTATTTCAGGATTCTGAAGTGAAACCATATGTATATGTATGTATACATATAAGTGTGGGTCAATGTCAGAAGATCAAAGGTTCAAAAGACTAAAAATCAAACTATCTAAAACTCAAAATAGTAAAAATATTTTTAATGCAGGGGGCAAGCCTGGCTGCACCTCCATACTCACTAATTATATGTACCAACTTGAAAGATTGCACAATACTGGAGAAAGGGCACATTACCTTTTCAATAGTCTTTTAAGCTTTTGATTTTCTTAAGGTGATATATATATATATATATATACACACACACACACACACCCACACACACACACACACACACACACTTGTAATCACAGCTCAAAGGATCACATGGTCTTCAAGCATGCAATGGGAACCTTTGCAACAGATCCACTAACAAGAATTAGTACAAAAGATGTAGACATTTGATCTGACTGCACGAGTGGTTGATATATGGTAGCTAAAACTGAACACAAAACAAAAAAAAACCACACACATTTTATATATATATATATATATATATATATATATATATATATATATATATATATATGTATAGGAGCACTACAAAATCCTGAAAGCTCAAAATCCTGAAGACCAAACTCCAGAGACCAATATCCTGAAAGTTCAAAATCCTGAAAACGCACAGGATACCAACACTTACTATATTCCAGCACAAGTAAATACAGAAACAAATAAAACACAAACTATATTACTGTTCTCCAAGTATAATCAGGAGGGCAAGCCCCCCTGCAACCCCCATGAGGAGGGCTGTTCCCCCCACACCCTCTGCTGCTTAAATATATCAACTCCAAGATTACACTTAGTGTAGTGAAGTGCAATCTCAGAGTTTATATATTTAAGTAGCAGAGGTGTGGGGGGTGCAGGGGGGCTTGCCCCCTGCATATAGCTCAAGAGTAATATGTTCCTGTATGTACTTGTGCTCGAATATAGTAAGAGCTGATACCCTGTGTGTTTTCAGGATTTTGAACTTTCAGGATTCTGTAGCTCTCCTACATATATATATATATATATATATATATATCATTAGGCACAAAAGTATCAGGATAGGAGTAACCAGATGAAGAGTAAAATAATGACATGAGCAGACAAGGAAAATAACTTAATGTTAATTCAATCATCAGTATGTCAGGGTAGCATGTGAGCTCCTGATTACTAAGACACAGCCATTGTCTAAGTATGCACAAAACACAGCCATTAATTATCCATGGACCTCTGAGCTTGTGGACTAATTAAATAACATTTTACTGTTGTGCTTTCAGTTTTTTCCTGTCTCTACTGTGCTTTCAGTTTTGTGCTGTCTTGTAACTACAAGTTTGAAATGTAGCAAATGTATTTAACATCAAAGGGACTACTAACATGTTTTAAAGTTTTAAAAAAGTCCTGCTAGCAGTACACAAGTAATGCAAGTTAATATGACCTATTTATGTAGCTAGCAGTCAATTTAGGAATAAATACAGCTTAAGCACCTGCAATTTACCAGAATCTAGGCATTTAAACTAATACATCAAATGATAAATTCAGCAAATAAATCCATATGTATAAATATTACTGGTGATGAAAGAAAATTCCTATATAGAAACAAACATTACTTCACCAAAAATACTTAAGCTACCATTGCCCAATCCCACTTAATCTCAACTCTCCTATATGCAGCCCCCACACTCACAAACCTAAAGAAATCTGAGCTTGCAAAACTTGAATCCTGCTATAACAAAATTGCCAGATTCACTTCAAACATACCAGCTACAGCCCACCATTGTGTTGCTCTCAAACAACTCAATTGGCTTGAGATCCCACACCTCCTTCATTACAACCAGTTAACTATGGCCCACAAAATACCATATGAACCTTTAAAAAATTCCTGCCCTACAAACCTTATTTCAACCCTATACAACCAGTAGAATATTAAGATCCACTAACAAACACCATATAAAAATCAGCATAAGCAAAAAACAAGCAGGGGACTCCCTCTTCTCAGATTATATTGGAAAAATTTGGAATGCTCTACCAGAAAATGTTACATCTACTACATCTATTGTCCACTTTAAACCAACCCTAAAAACACAAATTAAACAAATGGCCATGCCTTTGTTCTGCCCCTGACTAATCCCTCTCTTATCACAACTAGCCTGCTCTGAACTAACCACAACAACTAGTAATATCTATTACATAGCCCTAGCATGCTAACACCACTCAAACTGCTGGATTTAAAAGCCAAGGACATTCAGAATAAACTTAACCACTTATTCTCGTCAGCTATTGCCTAGGGAAGACATTATGTAGTAAAAATACTAATGTTGTTGTACTGCTTATTCCTATGAAAAATGTGTTGTAATATTGTGATTCTTTTACGAAGGTATTAATTACAAATGTTAGTGTTGTAGACTGTATATAATCTGATCTTGCAAAGATACTATCCAGAAAGACTAAATACTAACTGTATGTAAACTATCTGTATTTAAAATAATTGTATGCAATGCAGTGATATATGTTACCTCTGTTCATCTTTTGTTTCATGTGGAGCTTTTCTACCAGGGCCTCCGCTGAAAATGGACGTGTGTCCAGTCAGACTTTCCCAGTAAACAAATGTAAAATAAAATAAAAAAAAAGAATTAAACTATATCCAGCCAGTTATATAAATTAAAGCATGGGCCCTATGTCCAGTAAACTGTGCAAATTAAAGTAGCATGGATATTACACATTCAGTCTGAAGCAAAAGCACCTGAACCTCATTTGACTAATACAACTTAAGAATGCCAATTTTTATAGTGGGAGTAAATGAGTGCTTTGCTTGGCTTTACCAGCAATACTTCATTGTTTTCCTTTGATAAGGAAGCATAGTTAAATAGGTTGCTTTTTGAATAACCTAAGAAGTTAATAGCTGTTGAAAACATGAAACCTCTGTCTGCTGGCAATCCTTGGGCTGCTGAATAACTGGGTTATGAGCTGACAAAGGCTTAGTATAATTCAATATGTAAGCAATGGACATGACAACAGGTTGATATAACCTCCATTCATTTTTCATGATCTGTCCCTACACACATGCACATATGAATTATCCTTTGCCACAAACTGTTTACTTTAGTCACTCAACATTTAACCTTATCTCTACCTAGAATTTATCAAGTTATACAACAAAGCTCTCGCTGACCATTTCCCATTATTTATGAAATATCAAAGGGTGACATACATCCAGCCTGATGCAATGGCTTCCTCCAAATCAAACATATACATTTCTGATTTCTTTCAAATATCCTATTCAAAAATATTTAAAGGTGATCTGCTTTATTCTGCCTGTCTCTAAACTACATTTCATGACATCATGGGCAGCAATACGTTTTCTTCATTAGACATAAAATGTAACCTCAACACTAAACAAAATGGCACTTTTACGAATATAACACATTATTATGTTTAATGAATATTGATAATCATTAAAAATTAACTTTTTTATTTTTTTCAAATGCACCTATAAAATATAAACCAATAAAAGCAGCACACCTTTTTTACAAGTCAGGTCTGCTCACATTTGTGAAAGTATAATCAAAAATCAAAGAAATGTTTTGAAAATGGAACAATGAAAATATAAAATAACACTGTTTCAGTAACTATGAAACTAGAAGCAGTCAAAATATCCTTCATCCGGGGGAAAAAAAAACATTGATTCAGGCAAGTCCACATTAATAGTACTGAAATAAAGATTCATTACAGAATATCTTTTGAAAAGCAGTACAGTCATTTTTACAAAGAGTTGAAAATATGAAAAGTTAAATCATTACAGGTGCCTGTGCCACTCATAAATATTTGTGTAACAGAACATTTTAAATAAAAATAAGATTATTGCAGTGTTTTCTTTTTTTTTTTTAATTGCCAGATTTCTCATGGTTTTGCTTTTTATTGATGACCAGCCATTAAATACTATTGCTTCAATTAAACTGACCTGCAAGACACCGATCAGTACTGACAAATATTAAGTTCTCCATATTCCAGCATGCTTTATATAAATATTTATAGTTTATTCTACTCCTTAGCTATCCTAAGCCTAAATGTATTCATTTGTATTGTTCCTTCTTAATTTACTTTATTTATTTTACTCAACCTCTGTTGATGGGGTTATTTATCAACTACTCTACTAGGAAAAAATTTGGCCAGGATATCTGGGAACTTTCTCTATTTTTGGTAATAGAAAGAAGAATTTTTGTGTGACACAGCAGACTGTTCCAGGCGTGGAGGTGGCCTGGAGAAACATGAGGAAAACATGGCTTTTGCTGAAACTCGAATGAACGTTGCTTTACTTGTAGTTGAAATGGTAGAATTGCTACCAATTTTTTTTCTGATGATGTGGGTGCAGAAAAAACAGTGACATTGGAGGAAAAGGAGATTGTAGATGAAACAGATCTGTATTCAGAGGAAAACTTTCAGAGGTGATTGTTTGAAGGAGCCTTAACTGTGTAGTTCTGAGCTACCCATTCAGATCAGGTAACCCCATATCTTAGAAATACATATCTCTGTAACATCAAGTGCCATTGCTATAAACAAACTGAGCAGTAATCAAAATCTAATAAATCTTTTGTAAAGAAATGCTATCATCAAGGAGGGCCAGAGGAATATTTTTTCTGCCCCAATTGTTTTAGTCTTTTTAACATCTCTGTTTATCCACTTCCTTGCACATGTTATGGAAGTGAATTGTTAAAAAAAATAATGCAGCACATGCCTGTACAAAAGCAGATACTTATAGTGTACAGTCATGCGTTCCTTATCCCATTAAGCCTGACATTAATATCTAACTACATAGATATAATTAACCATTTTTTTCTGTAAACTTTGTTCTTTCCTAATTCTTTCGTTTTTTTTGAAACAGATAAGGTAAAAATATAATCAACAGTAATGGATGCAGTGATTCTCTAACAAAGTAAATCTGTGCTCTGAAAGAATCATCCTTCAGTAAACATAAACAAGGAAAGTTCACTAAGATAAGGAAAGCATACCGTATGACAGAATATATGTCAGTTTTTGGAAATTCATTAGGAACTTGTTAACATCTTCTTCCTTTCTTTAGATGGCATCAAGATGATCACCTGGCATATTAAATTACAAACATCAAGCTTGGCAGGAGTACCATTCCAGCTATCTGTGTTGGGTGACTGCATAGCATCAAATAGAAAACAGCAGGCAAAGGAAAACAGTCCACAGATGGTTTATTCAAACAAGTAAACATGAAGTGCTTTTCGGGTAGTTTAATGTCTTATATTTTTTCAGATAAAAAAAAAAAAACTCAAAAAAAGACAGTTTAAAAACCTAGTTACAATATTATGTGATCTAATTAACATAAATAATTCATTACAAAAGAAACCTTAACTCTTCGCTAGCTACCCCTGTATAACCGAGCATAAGTCAAGTTCTCAAATATTCAAAGGACACACATTAATTTCCTCATCATCTATACACATTTAAAAACTAAAAGTATAAGTATGAATATACACCAATATATGTGCATACTTATAAAAATAAAATAATAAAAAATTATCCTTAATAACAACTATTATAACCTTTTAAAACTAAACTGTGTTCATATCTTATCTATTTAAACTTTTTAGTTTCAAGTGACACAGAATTGAACAAGCTTCGTTTAAACCTGGATTTTGACGAGCATCAACATGAAATTGCCATAAAATTCAAGTTCATCTAACAGAGTAGAACTTGAGCCCACTCTAGTATCCAAAGCTATCTGAAACTTAAACTGATGGGTTGGAAACATTACTGTGACTCTAGCTAAGGCATTTTCTAATTTACCTCTGTTAGTACAATATAAGTGTTCATAAACAAACTCTGTAAGCTTCCTATTGGTTTTACCGATATAGAAAGCAGGGCACAATAAGCACTGAGGTAAGTACACTACCATTCTAGTATTACAATTGAATTTTTTCCAAGTTAAATAGGGAATGTTCCAGATAGCATAGCATCCCTAAAAAACAATGTGCACCAAGCACCAGGAACAAGTGCAGTTTAAATTTAAGTAAAAGAAAAAAAAAAGAAAAGAAAAAAAGATACAAAACTGAATTATGTATAAGGACTTAAGAAACTACAGCTATACATATTGCTTGTAGATCTTAAATGAGAAAGAAAGACTAATATCTAAATACAATAGTGTCAGTGTTGCAACAGATAGAACACTTGCCTTAGGTGCAGAAGGCTGAGTTCTATTCCCACAACAGAAAGATCATGTCCTGATGCTGCAGTGCAGTATAAGGGAGGTGTTGTTCTCCTGAATATATTATTCTTTGGGTGAGATATTAAACTGAGATCTCATATGCTTGAGTTAATGGTAGATCAGATTACATCAATGATCCAATGACACCAATTGAAAAGAATAGGAATCCTTTATTTACATCTTTTTACATAAATTATATACATATTTGCATTCTTAAATACTAACACACACACACACATTTAACAAATTAAACTATTATTTGAGTAATTTCATTTTCATTTTTATACATGTCATTTACTTGTTCTTATATACATACTTATTAATTTGACCCCCACTCTTTTTTCCATAACAGTTATTCATTTTTTCAATATTATTGACAATATCTATCTTCCATTAACCATCATTTCATTAATTATCTCATTCTACAACACCCAAACTACATAAAGCACTTTATCAAACTTCAATTTTGATTCTTTACTTCTATTCTTACAATATACATATTCAATGATATTCATATTTATACTATTACTGTTCTTGAAATCTCTAAAAAAATTCTGCACATAGTATGTCCCACATTTTTTACTCTCTGTTTTAAAGATTCAGCTTCTTCTATACCGCAATATAAGCATATTCTTCCACTTTTCATTTTCTATGGCATATTAGCTTTTAGAGCTATTTTTTAATTCCAATCTCCATAAAAAAAGCTTGACATTGAACTCTATCATTACACCATTCATTTCTTTAACTGCTTTAATCTTTTCCTCTGGTACATTTCCTATGGATTAACGCAATAATAATTGTCTCATGATATTTTTATACCACATGTTTCTACCTTTCATCATCAATCTTTATATGCTACATGTTTATCATTTTTGATACTTCTCTATTTCTTCCTTGTAACATTATTTTATTTATTTTTTTCTTCTAGTTGCTTTCCAAAAATCTTCATGGTTATATTTAAATAATTGTGTTATTAAATGTTTTTTTTTCATTTATATATGCAATGCCTTACACAAATTTAATGACACAGTGTACACTATTGGATTTAACAAAGCTAGTTATCTTTCTTCCTTGTTCATATCTAATGCTTTCCCTTTAACAAGATTTAATCTAGAATTCTAAAAAATGCTTCTCATATATTACTGAAATCATAACAACACTTGATAAAAATATTATTTCATATTTTAATACTTAATCAATTTACTCTTATAAGCTAATCTGGAAGTTTTTCATAAAATCTGTCAATTCTTTTAATTTTGTTTCCCATTGCTTTCTATCCGCTTCAAAATGTATTTGTAATACAGAAATGTCATTCTTTGAGAAATGTATACCTGTAATTATTTTATCTATTGTTCCTTTACTTGTATCTTTATTTAAAGAAATACGAATTTCAATCAATCAACTAAATAATAAAATAGATCTTCTGTTATCAATTCTCTGTTGTAGTTGTTATAATATCATCTACATATGACATCATAACAGGAACTTAAACTTCTGTATACATTACATATTTTGCATTCTACATTTTATAGTTAATAGCATTGACTACCATATTCACAACTATAGCAAATAAAGTACTACTCATAGAACAACCTAGTCTTATACTCTTACTAAAAATCTACTTCTTTACTTAACCACCATTCACTAAACCTCTTACTTTATTACTGTTATACATTGCCATAGACACTTCCTTTATTTTATAACTAACATTGTACATTTCCATTATTTCCCACAGCATGTCACACTGTATTGAATCAAATGCTTAAATATCACCTACCATCAGTTTTTATAGCCTCTCTGTCCTTTTTAAAATATCATCCACTATTTATCTCAGTATCATTAATAACTCTTGAAAACCTTTTCCTGTCATATCATACACAGTTTCCTGTATTACACATTGTATCTTATTCTCAATTATTTTCTGAATTATTTTCATCTGATAATTTTTATTTAAAATATTGGTCTCCAATTCTGCCTGTCTTCTTTTCATATGAATTTTAATGTTACACTACATAGTTCCTAATGATTTAAACTTTCATTTAACCACTCAGCAAAACACTGAACTATTACTTTTTCTACCATGTTTTCTAAATATTTATACATTTAAAATCCAATTCCACCTAGGCTAGCTGCAAAATTTATATTTAACTGTTTAGACACATTATCTAATTCATATACAGTAAACTCTTTTTTTTTTTGGCTTCCCATGTTTTTATACTTTCTCTCTTTTTCTTTCTAAACATATCTTCTGTATAACTTAACAATAATATCCCTAATCTGGTGTTAACTTTTCTTTAAATTTCTTTATTTATATTTCATTATTCTCATTGCACAACTGTCCTTCTTCACTATCTTACTTAAATATGCCAATACCACTTCCTTTTCACCTTGTAAAAATATCTCTATTTATGCAATAGTTCCTTGATTGTTTTATAGTTTCTTTTGTAAAGATTTTTTTTTTTTGTTATATTCTCATTTTTCTCCAAGTTCTGTAATGTGTCTTTATATATTTTAACATATTCCTGCTTTTATTTTCTTTCTTACTCTACCAATGTAAACATCTCCTTTTATATTTTCTTTAAAAAGCAATCCACCTTTCACTCCAACAATCATAAAATGCTTTCAAAGTGATATCATCCTTCCATAATTGTATAATTAATTTCCATTTTTATCACATTCTTTTTCACTTATTCTATTTATACCCTTGGCTATTTTAATATATTGTCTGCTATCATTTACTTCTACCCATATTGCTGAATGATCTGAAAAATGTTGCAATAGCGTCTTCTGTTATACTTATTCCTTCTCATTTTGTAAAGTAATCAATTTCAGATTTTAATGTACCCCTTCTATATGTCCAGGATTTTCTAATCCATATAATCAATTTCCCATATGTCATAACATCTGCCATTTTACAAATGCCTTTATCTCTTTTCTTGTTATTCCTGAAGTCACAATTAAAATATCTTATTATAATATGAATACTTACAACTACATAATATGCTTTGAAATAAATTATCCCTTTCTTTAAAAATCACATAAGTATAAGATAGCTATAATTCTATAATCCCTCCCTTGTACCCTTAAATCTACAATTGTTAGTCTTTCCATTCTAGCTAACATGACACCTAAGATCTTCACTATTCTTCTACATAATATTGCTATCCCTGAGCATTGCGTATTTCTCATATCCCATACTATTTCTCCATCCCATATTTTTTCTGTATACAATCTATCTTAATATATCAGAAACCTTATATGATCCATGATAATTATATTTGCATCACATGTACTACACCATTCTAAAATCTATGACTTGTATTTTTCATATTGTTTACATTAACTGAAATACATATTAAATTATTCCTTCTCTGCTCCTTAATTTAAAGGATATCATTTTCTTCTACCAAGTTCTCTTTCATGTTTTAATTAATATCTGGCATGCATTTATTTTCTTTCCTTTCACATTAACACATTTACACTTCCTTTTTCTATTGTTTAGTCTTTTATCAATAGATATTTCCTCTTACCACTTTACGGCTTATATATTCTTCATCACTAACTTCCAATTCTATTCCTATTTCTTCCTCCTCTTCTTTTAATTTGCTATCTCCCTTTTATTTTTTAAACTTTAATCTATTTCTTTTTCTGATTTGTTCTTTATCATTTTCCCTTATTTACAATATTCACTTCATTCTCTTCTTCTTTCCATTCCTTCTGTGTATATCAATTTTTTTACATTTGTAACAATTGAGTTCACATTCTCTTTGCATCATATCCTGTTTTCCCATATATATAACATTTATTTTTATCACAAGTATTCACTAAATGCCCTTCTTTGCCCACACACACAACCACACACAAAAAAAAAAAACTGTTTTGGTTGTCCCAAATATTTTACAACAATCTTGTTAGCTTCAACATTTATAATACTTGGAATGTGAGCAATTTTATCTGTTTCCATTTTAAAGTATTAAAAGCCCATCCCCCAGTGCATAAACCCTAGTCATAGATTCACAGATTCATAGACTGTTATTAAGCTAATGACCTGGGGGGGCCTTTCTAAGCCCAACCAAGTTTTTTCCAAAACAATATTGATGTCCTGTATCCAAATAGGACACTGAGGGCCAGGCATTTATAAGCTACCTATGTCCATAAGGGACATGGGTGTCATTATCATAGATTTTTAGTCTTTACAAATATTTTTTAAAATATCGTCAAAGTCTCTCTCCAGTTCTGTTCAAAATTGTATGTGTACTTTCTTCTTTGCCTTTTGAAAAGATACTTTAAACACATACTAATTCCATGGATTGTCATTCTGTTTTCATACTCCTAGAAAAACTTTCATGCCTTATGCATTCTCAAAAAATGTCACACAATGTATTTTTATTGATTAAAATCAAACCTCTTACCTGTTATTTTTCACACCCATAGGTAAAAGTATTGTGCCATACCACATATCTGTTCAACTCCTGATGACTTTTACTTTGTATTCTCAGCACTTTTTTTAAATGTCATCTTTCTTCTTTTCTTTCTGCCCCCATGGTTAATCACGAATATCTCAGCATAGAGTTTTTTTTATCTGTGTACTTCCCCATTTCAAAGTCATTTTTGCTACCTCTTCCCATATTTTTCCATAATATATCCCCATGATACGTCATGTTTTGGCTCATTCTTCTTGATTGTCTTTTATTAAATCCTCCTGCAACCCTCCCGACTAAAGAGTTGTAACAAGAAATTCTTCTCTGACCAGGCCCTTCATTTCAATGAATTGCTGTTTTTGAAACAACATGTCAAAATCTTCTGTTACATTATTCACACATTTATTGAGCTGCATTGACTTGACCTCTCCTCCCTTCATTGTATTTTCCATCTTTGGCCAGACCTCACAGCCACCACTGTGCTAGGAATGGTTTGTGCACACATACTAGCATCTTACACTTTGGTGAGTACAGATCATGAGTAGTGATTGTTATTGATATATACATTATATATTATGTACATATTTATATCTATTTACAAATCTCCATACATTATACACTTCAATATAAGCCCCCCACCTCTTTTATCCAAAACCAAAACATTATTTTCTCCAGAATCTTTGTCAAAGTCCATTTTACATTCTATTTGATTTCATTTATTCTCTAGTTCCATATAGTCCATGAAACATAAAATATTACTCTGCCCAATGTTTTCACTTCTTCCTGTTTTCATGCACTATAATAACCAAATTCTGTTATATCCATATCTATTTGTTCAAATTTTAACAAACTGCACATCTTATTATGTTTACATATTTCTTTCCACAAATTAGTAACTCTTTCACATTTCAAAAACAAATGCTTAATAGTCTAAAACTCTCCACATTTATTACATGCTCTGTCTTGCTTTTCCTTGTATGGCATATTTTCCTTAACTGGTAATTTTCTAATAGACAATCTCCTTAAAAAACATTACATTCTTTAATCTTTTTATAGTTATTATATCTCATTATGGCTTTTTTCTTAAAGCAGTAAAATGCTTTAATAATATTTAAGTACTATCCCTTTCTTTTTTTCCTCAGGTATATTCTTTTTTTATATATTCCATTAATTAATTTTGTTTTGCTATTCTTTCATTTCTTCATTCACAATGCTTTTACTTCTTTTTTAACTTATATTACTTCCCATAGTTCTTAGTATTTATAATATAGTATAATTGCTATCAAGTTTTTTATTTTTCTTCATAATTTCTTTTAATACCTTATATAAAATGAATGATGCTGCATGTACTATTGGGTTTATTAAACCCAAGCCTCCTTGCTTGAACCCCTCTCTTGGCTGTATTCAGTCTAGAGCCCCATATAAAAGAAAATATAATCATCATTAGTTCCTTTTCATACTTAATAGGAATCCTATAGATGTTAGCAACATAAGCATTTTTCCTATTACCATGGTGTTCAGCAAGTATGCTTTTTTCTATATGAAAATCTTTATGATTTCCCAAAAAATTGTCATATCCGTCAATTATTTGAGTATATTATCCTGTTATTGTTGTCTTTACTCATTCCTTCCAAATATTATTCCTAAAATATCTATATATTTTTCATTGAACTCAATACCTCCTATCATACCTTCCAAACCAAATCCTTTATTTTTCTCTTAATTTATACTTAAACCATTTTAAAAAAAAAAATACTTACATTTTCATTTACTTCTTCCATCCATACTTTATGTTTAACAGTAAGTATATCATTGTCATATTTATACATTATTCCTTCATAATTTTGTATCCACTACTACTTGACATTTTATTAATTTCTTTCACTACTACATTTATAACTAATGAGAAAAGGACACAACTAGCTGGGCAGCCCTGCATTATTCTACGTTCTATTTTTATTTCTTTCCCAATCCAAACATTTGAATTTAGTTTCACATAGTTCCATTCATAAGCAGATTTTATTACTTTTAACATTTATGTTTTTATGCTTACATAATATTCCTGCACAATTCCCCATCATGATTTATATTAAATATTATTATAGGCTTTACTTATATTACCTATCATAACCTTGGCCTCTACATTTTTATTTATATCATCAATTATTTCTCTTAATATCCATAGTAACTCTTGACTTCCTTTTCCTTTTCTTCCGAATACATTTTGGTCATATATTCTATCAATTTTTTGTAATCTTTTTGTTATTATTCTCATAAAAGTTTTAAAATATATATTATTCAATGTCATAAGTCTACAATTTTTACTCTCCTCCATTTCTTTTTTAAATATAAATTTTATAACTCCTGTACATATCTCTTTCTCTTTTAAATCCAGTTTCTTAACACTGATTCATAACTTCTATAAAAATTATATTTTACCTCTCCATATTTTTAGACATGCCATATTCAATCCCATCCAGTCCTGTTGCAAAATTCATGTTAATATCTTTTAGAATTTCATTCAATTATTTCATAATTATTTTTTGTTCTTCTTCTTTATTTAATTTTTCACCTTTATAATTTTGTCTTATGCTTTCTTCTCTTTTAACAAATAATTCTAATACACGTTCTTTAATTATTTCATATAATCCTTCTTGCTGTCTTTATTTGCTTGCCTTCATTATTCTTGAATTCTCTTATTTTTCCTTATTTTATTTTATTAAATATGGTACTACTACCTTCTTTCCTTGTAAACAATATTTTTGTTTATATAACAAGTTAATTTTAATTTGATTCATTTTATACAGTTCTCTATCTTTTTCATAAAAGTTTTTTTCTTCCCTAATAAGACTCTGAATGTTGCTTGACATAATATCTTACATCTCTCTCTCTTTTATTCTTTTTTCCTTATACATTCTAAAAATATATTTTTTTAATTTGGCTTTAAAATTAAGCCACCAATTAAATTCTCACAAAACTCTATCATATTCATATGATTTTTCCATAATTACATATGTTTTTTCTCTCTTCTAAATCTAATTCATTTTCATTAATTCTCTTTATTCCTCTTCCTATTCTTATATATTCTTCATTTTCGTGTATTTAACCGGTATAGCCACATGATCCAAAAATCCAGCATATTTACTTTCTTTTTTTAGCATTTAAACTATGAGACATTAAAAAATAACCAGTTTCAGTTCAAATTTCATTCCTTTTGTAGGTCTAGTGGTTATACACCCATTCACTCACTTAACATTCCACTTCTCATAATTTCATTAACAATTTTAAATCACAATTGTTTTTATTTTTTTCTTAAATTACAATTAAAATCACCCACCGCTATAATATTCATATTTAAACATTTTTTGCTACATATGCATATAAAGCAATAATTCTATACACATTTTTTTTCCATTTCAAGTCTATTACCATAATTTGTCTTAATTTCACTATGGTTACATATAATATTTTAATGCTTTCCAGATATAACATGCATATGTCCAAGCACATTTCTTTACTGATGTTCCAAACTACCACACAACTCCCAAGTTTTTCAGTTTTTCTTTTTTCCTCTGTTAATAATTTCATATCTTCAAAACAATAATACGTGACTCTACTGCAGCACACCATTGTAATATACCTATTCTCCTCTTAAGACTTTTTCATACTGTTAACATTTTAAAGGTAATACTTTCAGCTTTTAAGAGCAGTTAGTATAATAAAATTTGTATCCCTTTCCTTTTTTTATTTTCCTTAAGCATTATATTTTTTTAAATTCTCATTTCTTTTAATTCTTTTCCCTGTCAAATTCTTTATTTCTTAATGTACACCAGACAGCTTCTTCCTCCCTTGTCTTCTCTGTTTGTTTTTCCTGGTTACTTTCTTTGACTTCATTTACAACCTCTATCAGTCATATCATTTTTGTACATTTTCTTATATAACACATTATTCTCATTTTCTTGCACATTCATTTTACATTCTAGCCATAAATGATCAACATTACCACATTTTTTGCACTTTAAATTAAATTGTTTGCATTAGGCCCTGTTTTACCACAAAATAACATATTTATCACATTTATTGATTAAATGATCATTTTTTCTACAAAAAATAACAAATCTTTGGTTGACCTCTATATTTCACAAAATCCATATTTCCATAAACATTATTAATAATTGGTACATGTGTAACATTATCATTTTCGGTATTACTCCACATTCCCAACCCCCAGTCCATAGTCCTCTTGCATCATAGATTTTTGTAGTGTCCATTACTTCTTTACATATAGTTAACAAATGTTCTTTCAGTTCTTTTGCTTCAACATCAGTTCTGAACTGGATCATTATTCTTTTTTTCCTGTTTGTCTGTAAAAAGTTTTCACCACATATTCTGACCATAATTTTTTTTTTGTTCATGTGCACCCAAAAATATTTTCCATGTTGTGCCCATTCTCAAATATCAAGTCATAAAAGGTCTCTTGAATAATTAAAATGAATGTTCTTACATATTTTGCTTTGACACCCGGAGGTGCCATGGCAGAGTTCCAAACTTCATACCTGTCCAAACTTTCTTTTTTTTTTTACTCAAACACAAACTGTATACTTCTTTTTTTGTTTATTTTATATCTTTTTTCTTCTTTCTCCAACAGACTGTGCATAAGGTACAGACAATATGGGTCTAGAATTTACTGGAGAAAACTGGAAAAGGAATCAAGGTATTGGAAGTAAATAATTAGAGAAAGAAATGTAATAGAATGGAAATAAGCCAAGAATTCATTTGAACTGCAGGCTAAAGATTGCCTTCCCTATCAAAGACTGTTATCAGACTATAGACAGAGAGAAAGAAATAGGGGGATCATAACTAAAAGACCGGTACTGGTACAGCTTTTAGTAAAATTTGGAACAGATGCTGCTGTTAGAAAAGGGATAATTAGTAGTGCATATAAAATATTGCATGATAACTATAAGAACCAATCAGAAGAGGCTAGAGAGGATTGGGATGAGATACTGGATATGCAATTCACAAAGAAACAATTGGTGGATATATGTCTCCCAAATATGCAAAAAAAGTCTAGAAGATTTAGGATCTTTGCTTGGAAGTGTTTACACTGGTATATTTACACTTCAAGCAGACTCCAAAAATACTCCTCAGGTAGACTGCAAATGTTGTAGGTGTGATGAGCCAGAAAGAGATAATTGGGAACATATTTTTTGGGGAGTGTAATGAGTTGGCAGACTTTAGAAATTCCCTGAAGACTACTCTGTCAGAAATACTGGGTGAGCAAATTGGTATAGCTAAGGACATTATTTTTTAGCTGTGTTACAGAATTGGAATTGCAAAGACATAATAAGGCCTTGCTGAGTTTAAAACTGGTGGCTGCCAAAAAAGAAATTATTAGAAAATGGAAATCACAGTCTAATCCTACTGTACTGAAGTTGTGAATATAGAAACAGTGATAAAGGAAATGGAAGTAGGATTTTTAAAAAGGGTAGGGGCAAATGAGAATTTGGGGAACAATACATGCAGAAAATGTTTGGAGGATGGATGAAGTTTAAGGGAAGGCAGGAAATGAATGTGATATGTAATGTTTGACTGACATTGACTTTATAGAAGATTCTATGTGATTTATAATGTTTTGCAACTGAAAATATGTCAATATAGTTTGTTTCCATTTATATAAGTGTATGATTGCTTATGCCATAAGTGATAATTCAATAAAGATCTTTCTTGTAAAAAAAAAAAAGATTTTTGAATACACAAGCAATGAAATAGCATTTCAGCATTCTACTGACTGCCTCAAGTATTCAATGTTTCTATACCACATAGTCATCATAGCTAAAATCATTGAAGTTTATTCCTGATTTCTGGATACTGCACATGTGAAGGTTACATGCTAGTCCAGGTGTGCATGAATTTTCTGTCAATACTATTTCATCTCTCATCCCAAAAATATGATAGTTAACTAACTAGGTTAATTTGCCCATACTATTGCATTTACCCTTGTATTTGTGGCCTGGCATCTAAGAAGCACAAACATAAGTAGGTTTAAATGTGTCTGCATGGGAGAGAGAATATATCTTCAGTTACTGCACCATGTATTGATGCAGTAAACTAATAAAGACAAGCATTTTTTCCATATCATTTTATTTACTACTAAAATACCATGTTGTCAAAAGTATCACTGTAGCCTAAATGTGCAATTGACACAATGTCACTTTTGTGTATTCCCATCTCCCAGTATTTCAAAACATGTGGCTATTCACATGCACATGTCAGCAGTCTGACTTATAATGAATAAGAAGCATCATTTTAATATATTCAGCAGTTCTCACACACTGAACAGCATCTTGTTTACAATGTATGACTGTGCCTCAAAGCAAAATGTTTAAACAAGCAGGAAATATTAATTTTTCCAAAGCAACACATTGTGTGTTATTTATCCCAGGTGCACGATTATTGTTGTAATTGAAAAAAAGAAATCATCATTACTTTGGAAGAACAATCGCAACTGCAGTCGACAACAAAGAAATAAAATAATAATAATAAAATAAATAATTAATCATACTGCAGAAATGAACAGATTGACTGTGTCTGGAGTCACATAAAAACTATGGGTTACAATTATGAAGGTCTGCCTTGTAAAGAGAAGAAGGCATGAATTTTAAACTAATTGTGCAGATAGGCCAAAATGTTTTGTTTGAGGTAATATTACTTGGATTCCAAGGAAAACATAATTAAATTACTGCATATACAAAATTGGATGTCTTGTACTTAATGCCAAAATAAACTGAGTATTGAAAGCATACTGTAGGGTGATTAAATTTGACCATTTCTCTAAATCTGCATAAGTCACATAAAGATGCAAGTGAATTGCTGTGTAGGCACTGCTGATATACAAGCAAATGTGAACAGAATTTGTGATGTGCACACATTTGTACATTCCATAATGTTGTAAAAAAGTGAGATCCTAACCATACTGATGTCCTAAAGTGGCTGCTAACAAGGTACAGTAAGGTAGCTGGAGCCACTGGAAGATGATTTTTTTGGCCATGGAAAGAAACAATCATTAAAGTTCTGTGCAGTTTGGACAGGCAAGAGTTCAACTGATTCTTGTTCTATTAACAAATCTTGAAGAAGTGGAAAAAATATTTTTTTTATTTGGCTGATGGAAACACAAATATGCATGCACACACATATGTATGTACATAGATTACTTGTTCCCTGATTGGCTAATATTTTTATCAGTGGATACACCTGATCCTTTGCAATGCTTTACTCATTTGGATTGTCTCAAATCCATTCTTATGACCTGTAATTAAAAACACATACGTATATATGAAATCAGTCTCCAGCTACCAAGATAAACTGCTTTCTAAACACTTCTAATTTCCTACCAGGAGACAGAACTATTTCATGCTTGCAGATGGCCGCGGTGGTGCAGCTGTTAGCATTGTCACCTCACAGCAAGAGGTTCTCCTGTTCGATTCTCGGCAGGAGTGCCTTCTGTGTGGAGTCTGCATGTCCTCCCCGCGGTCGAGTGATGTTAAAGATATGCAGGTAGGAGCGTGTGTGAATGGGCGTGCCTTCTTTGAAGGCTGGGCGTCGGGCTGGCAACTCGGCACCGTAAAAATCCACTGCCATTCATTAGGGGACTGGAGTTCCGCTGTGGCGACCCCTAACCGGGAAAAGCCGAAAGACATTACTACCTGTCAAATCATTTTTCTAAACAATCCATGCACTAATAAAAATAAAATTTATGTATTTTTTGCACATGGCCACCTTAATATTAATATAGTTGCTGTGATTAATGCATACAAATATGTAAATATCAAAAAGTGAGAAGAATAAGCACATCAAAGTTCATGCTGATTGTTTTCTAAGGTTACAGAGGAAAGAATCTTAAGCTATGACCTGCACAAAACAGACAGAAAATTAAAACGGAAGAGAAAATTCTTCAAGAAATGTTTTAGTCAGCAGGCATTCTGTACTAAATATGTCAAAAACATGTTATGTTTCTGCAAATTCGACTTTGAATGCATAACTGATGTAATTAAAAGTACCACTTTCTTTAAAATGCAGTTGGATCCACTCAGTTTATAGGAAATCAGTGGAACTGGTATAAGGGTGTTCAGCTGCTCATTTACTGTAGTGGTAGTTAATACTTTACTCCATTATAGTATACCCTTTGTAGAGTGTCCTCAAGGTTGACTGTTTAATATAGGGTGTAGGAGCATCAAAGCCACCCATTAGTAACCAGTAGGATATTTTGATCTTTTACCAATGACAAATTTTCTTACTTCAAACCATCTCCAAGACATACAAAGTATTGGTTCTGACTATTCCGCAAAGGATTCTGTTTTACTAATCATCCCAATTTGCACAGAATTAAGTTTGGAAAATATGGGAGGAAGCAGCTGGGGTAGATTTTCCATACCCAAGGGGACAGTCTCAGCATAAGTATAGGCATAGGAACAACACTAGGGGAAGTGTCTTTACTGCACTTCCATGTATCAGAGGAGTAACTTTCTATGTAGCTAAGCATCATAAGTGTGCAAAAATATGTTTTTCTAGACAGGAAGACTTTGCACAATTAAAACTATATAATTTCATTTGAAACCACTCATCTACAGAAACAGCTTAAAAACGATCAGGTTATTCCCAGGATCCAGAAATATTTCAAGCTAATATTTGCAAATCAACTAACCATTTGATATCACTGGCACAGTAAGAGTGAAACATGGAGTTGCATGAAAAAAATCCACGATCCTCCATTTCAAAAATGTTTTTTTTTTTTTTTTGTTTTTTTGTTAATCAGAGATTTTGAATCAAAGTACAATATTTTGATAAACAGCATCATAAATCCTAACATGTAGTATTGTCTTAGGTATGCAGGAGGCTATAAACATTTAAAATTGGGATGAATAGCGCATATATATATATATATATATATATATATATATATATATATATATATATATACAGGCATTACATTTAAAAGAAGGAAGATTTATACTAAAGCAGAATACTTGACTGTGACTAAGGATGGTGTAACAGAGTGAGAAATTAATACAAAAGAGCCAAAATACTTCATTCATACATACACCTTTAATTATTAGTGCTTAACTTTTAGGCTTGGGGGCTGGAACACAGGGCAAAAATTCCAATATCATACAGGAGTTAAGGTGGTACCTTGCTACATTAATATATCGGGAGTTTGTTTTTTTTATGAATGCAACACACAACCAGTCATTTTGAGCATACACACTTGCATTCATACTACTCCTTAATGACAATGAGCCTTATTAGAGCATACAGACTTCAATAACATTGCATGTTACATATCTAATACAGAATAATATATTTCTACAATGTCTGACACACACTCAGTGCAGTCACCTTCCTCATTTAGCAGGTAATGTGCTTGTTCAAGCATTGCAGCCATTCTATGGTCAGACAACATCATGTAGCTGCATCATAAGTTACATAATTTTTCACTGAATGACAATGTCTAAAATGGTCTTAAGAATGTCTACAATTAAGCACCAATAAACCAAAGTGATATGCCATTATTTCAAGTAATGCAACTTGCTGGAAAATACCAGCATAGATAAAATATAACAGCAAGGTTAAATGCAATTTTAGTAGGATAGGAGGAGAGGTATTAAAAGTGCATGGGACAAAATATGATTTTAAAAAGCAGAGGCTGAACAAAAGTGCAGAATGAGGTTATAGAAAAAAGGTAAACATTACGACCTATAAATCATAAAATCACAAATGCCAAAGCGATATAGTGTAATGTAATGAGCACAGCTGATGAAAGACAAGAAACACACTGTGTAGTACACTTCTGTATAGTTGTATGTCTGGTTCAGCTGCTGGAGTAAAAGAATTCATGGCTAAATTTTGACATACATGTATTAGAATATGTCTTCCTTTCAGGGCTGGTCCTTGCAAGAAGTTATTAATACTACTGATTCAGAAATAATATTTTAGTGCACATATTTATACAAGTAATTTCTTTGATCATGTTTTTGATAATGTGACTTGCATATTTTGCCCTGGCTGACTGTTCTGTGCATGTCTTTCAGAAAAGACTGAATGATACTAGGATGATGCATGCACTACCACCATAAATAAAAACTGTGAATGTCTGAGTAGGTGCATACGTGAAGGTGAATTTCAGATTCATGGTTGAAAAAAACAGGATGGAAATAATGAGGCTAGGTCTGGATCACCCAAGATTCCTCAATGGATAAAGGGAGAAAGCTATGCCTTAGTGGTTGATGTCTAAAGCACTGCAGTATCATGTGAGCATCACTCTAACAAACTACAGATACTGCCAAATACAATTTCGGTTGCCAAAGCTCTTTAAAGGACAGTAATAGGCTTAACACAGTGCTACTTATAGAAAATGTTTGTACTTATTCACCTTAGGTATAGAAACTATAACAGTATAAAGAATTCCTGCACAATTTGATATAAAGAACCACAAATCAAAACATGTATGCAGTCATACGATAATATCATTTTCTATCAAGTTTATTTTTTACTGTTAAAAGCAATGAAAATTTTTAGTTATGACTTGTCTATGTGGTATAACATTGAATGTGCAAGGTTATGGGTCAGATTCTGTACAGTTGTATATTTTATTTAATAAAAAAATAAAACATTTAGGTTTTATTTTTCATAATGAACAAGTAATTATTTTGGTGTTTCATTAACTTACAGGTATGTAGCATTTATTACTTTTATATTTATGCATAGTTATTTATATGACATTAGTAATTCTTTATGAATTTATCATTAACAATGCTGTTATTAACAAAGCTAATTAGTTATAACACATTGCATTCTAAATAGTTTTAATCAAATTAATAATTTTATGGTAACCCCCCCCCCTCCTCTTTTTTCCTCTGTATCTCAGAAATAGCATCTTGGTATTTTTTTTCCCCAAAACATGTTATTACTACAAGAGCTAAAACAGATGAGGAGCTATATAGCAGAGAATGCACAGTTATTGTTTGAGGAATGGCCAGCTAATTGATTGTAGCAAGTGACAAAGCTGTTACAAAACACATCATAGGGGGCTGTAGCAAGTAGCTAATGCATAAACAGATGAAGGAACTGCTCTGAAGAGAATGACTCAGAGGAATGAATGAGGAGCCAATGACATCCACTGAAAAGGTGGTAGGTATGGGCAGCTCCGTCAGGAATGGAGTCAGCTGGGGATATTCAACCTGTGGGAAGGGAGTTTCATCAGACAGAGCAATACCTTCAGCCATTTACAGATGCCTTGAACAAGGATAGTAGAGGTTTAAACAGAACCAGTCATAACATAAATGTTGGTTTTATTTGTGCTAGCATTTTTGCAGAATTGTATTTATGTATGAAGAGCACACACAGTGGTAACCCACAGCAGTCAGTATGACATTTAAAAAATCACTTTTGGTTATACAAAATCTTACTGTTAGAAACCATGGGGCAGCAATTACTTTACATATTACTCAGTCAATGATACCAAGAAAAAAATTGTTAAGTGAAGTATATTCAAAAATTGAGTTTCTTGAATTAGATAGGTTGCAGATTCAGAAAAACTAGAGGAAGAAAGACCCAGATGATGCACTGGCTAAGCTGGGCAGATGCCAGACCAAAAATGTCAGGACTATGTCCTGATATGATTGGGTTTTACATTTTATTTACTTCATGGCAATAATCACTGATAAGGAACCTGAGCAAATACAACCATTATTAAGATACTTTCTTATTGCAGAGCTATTCTGCTTAGCAGGATTTTATTTGTTCTTAGGCCAATGTTTTGCAAGGTGGTTTAAAAAAAAATAATAAAAAAAAAATCGTAGACACTGGATCTCAGATTACTAGGAGAGTGAGATCAGATTTGCACTTACAGTCAATTTACCTGTCAGACTTTAATGGCCAGTCATTTGGGCAAGATTAACTGGCTCCTGCTAACTCTCTGCAGCTATCTACAAATACAGAATAGGGAGTTGGAAAGGAGCTTATTTTAATTGTTACTGATTTTCTGCAGCATGGCCTTAACACTGGTCTCATGAGATGAAAAATGACATCATGTCTTTGAATACATGCTTATTTGGGTGACAGTACTTTTGTGTGGCAAGATCAATTACAAACAAGAAGGTGATTCTTGTTACAGATAATAAATGACAACTGCTCATATTATAGTTAAGTCATCCTCAGAGGGACTGTGGATCCATTCCATTTTTAAGACTGAGATTGAGTATTAATCTAGAGTTTTCTGCAGAACACAACCAAACAATGTCTTGTCTGATATTTTCTCTCTCTCTCTTGCTCACTCTCTCTCTCTCTTATATGCAGGTGTCCAAATTCAAGTATCTGACCCCAGTCTGCTCTTTTACCCATTCTTATCCCAGACGAAGTTTGGTTGACTGGAGAAGAATTTGAGGTTTGTTGTGGTTGAACATGTGAGTGCCAATGACCAGGAATACACACAAAGCAACTATCAAACAATTTAGTCAATTCTGAGGGTCTCTTCCTACCGAAGAGAGGATTTGATCTTTCCAATAAATGTTTTATTACTTGTTATACTGGTGTTAAGAAGGAAATGTTGTGTAAGATCTAACCATAACAGTAGATGACCTACTTCTCACCGCTGCAGTATTCTTTACTCCTGGTATTATCTTGAAAAGGATAGGTTAAAGTCCAGCTAGCATACCAAAGCCTTTATATTTTCCAGGCACCGCACATACTACATGCAAGGTACATATGTAATGTACGAGTGTCTAAACTGAAGTGCTACAAAACTACTAGACCAACCCTAGAGGAAGGCAATATCACATACTTCCAGGAAAGGAAAAAGAAGAAGAGGTTAAAAGAAAGACCTTGTGGCTTGAAGGAAAACAGAAAGTAACATGGAGTAGGAGGGAAGGACAGAATACTGCAACAGTGACAAGTAGGACATCCGCTGTTATGATTGGATCTTACAAATGTACTATGTCCTTCCTTATCATTGCTTTAGTATTCTTTACTCCTGGGAGAGTAAAAAAGCTACAGTAAAGTAATGGAGGAGCAATTCACAGAAGAGGCATACAAAAAGCCATGAAGGATGGTCCTGATAAATTCCACCTTTTATTTATTTTTACTTATTTGACATTTGTTAACCGGGTTAATCCAAGTGGGTAGATACCCTTTTTTCAGTGTAGACCCAAGGAGAAAAGCTCCAGACAATACAATATGGAAATAAATATTAACAATTTGAAAGTTAACAAAGGGAATATATGCAATATAATAGTGGTCCAAACAAAATAATCAGACAGCTTACAGTAAAGTAATGAACATATTTGCAAAAGTTTTTTTTTTTTTTTGTGAGCACAGATATGCAGTTATAAATAACATATACAAGTATAAATTAAATGTTACATATTGTTAAGCTCTGAGATGTAAAGATGAGACAGCCGAAAAAAAAAACATTGTATATTGCAATGATAATAATTAGAGTGCAGACAGTTATTGAGAAAGGCTATAGGATGACAAAGTTCTTGTTATCTAAAGGTGCAACTGGGGGGGGGGGGGACCAGTAGGAGAAAAAAGATGGCAGGAAGGTACGGTTATGACAGGAAGGCAAGGTTATGAAATGACATCCAACTTGTAATGTTTGGTGAATGTCTGAACAGAAGACAAAGTAGCAGTTTTTAAGATGGAACTAGTATCAATACCATTGAAGAAACACAAGAAGAGACCACTGTCCTAGTAGAACAAACATGAACACTAGAGAAAAGCACCTTGATATAAAAAGAATGGCAAAAAGAAATGGCCTAGTAAATTCAGGAGGAAACGGTTTGCTTAGATACTGCCAAACTCAGTTTCATGGCATTTAGTGAAACAAAAGGCTACTCAGATTTCCTGATATAAATTGTCTTGTCCAAGTTATTATATCTGAGCTGTTTCTGTAAATCCAAGTGTGAAGAATCCTCTCACTAGGATTTTGTGAATAAGGAAAAAAATTAAGTTGAATGGACTGATTCAAGGACAAATCATTAACCACACTGGGCATGAAAGAAGGACTGGTACAAAGAGACAACTTGTCCCAGCGAAAAATCTAAAAAGTCAGAACCACCGTTAGTACTTGAAGTTCAGAGACCCTCTTGGCAGAAGTAGGAGTCAATAACAACACAGTCCTCCCAAGTTTAACATCGTAGGGAAGAAGAAACTGCAGGATCAGAAGGGGACTGGATTAATTTCTAAAGCAAAAAGTTAAGGTCCCAAGAAAGAGGAATGGGCTTTTCTGGAGACCAAATATGAAGGACACCTTCCAAAAATCATTTGACTTAAAAAGTGGAAGCCATAGGTGGATTCAGAAGCAAACTAGTAGAAATGGCTGACAAATGTATTTTAACAGATGAATATGCCAGGTCAGAATTCAGCAACTCAAACAAATAAGAAAGCACTGTAGAACCCCCACAAAAAAAGGGTCTAGGTCATGCCTGACACACAAAATAGAAAGTCTCTTCCATTTAATCACATTTGATTTTCTAGCCTGTCTTGCACCCTACAAATCTTGAAGCGTATCCTCTGAAAATTGTTGCCAAAAATTAATCAAAACCTGTTCACCCAAAGTGTCAGTTGAAGGGTGGATGAGTGATGGTGAATAAAAGCTCCCCTGTCTTGCGTGATAAGATCCTTTCTGTGAGGTAACCTGTGATGATGCTCTATGGATAGATGAAGCAGAAATAATGGTCAATGATGGTCTCAAAAGAGAATCATCAGCAAGATTTTGGGTGTGTCCCACATAATCTTTTGCCTGTCCTTTGCCCAAGGAAGAGAGTGATAGGCATACAGAAACATCACCTTCCAAGAAAAAGTCATAGTATCCACTTTCCAAGCCAGAGGACTTGCACTATGGAACATTTAGGCTGTTTGAAGAGGCTCCCCAACCAAGATCAGAAGCATCCAAATAGAGTTCCTTACTTAAGAGGGAGATGAACCTGAAAATGTAGTCCTGGATTTAGGAAAATCTGGTGAATCAACTAGTGGAGCTGGAACTTGAGACAAGGTAAGAGATGAACCAGGTACTCAGTAGGGAGGTAGTACTGGAGTCAAACTATCTGAGATACCACTGAAATTTCCTCAAGGGAGTCTGGCAAAGGGAACCATGGGAATGGTAGATGTTATGTACCCCAGGCTTCAGAGAAATTCCCTTGCAGGTAGACTGGAAGAGGACACTGGAAATAAGCAGTCAAACAGTGGACCTTGGGAGATGGGAGACAAGTCAACATTGGAATGGTCTGACTACTGCAATGCAGACACATGAGCAAAGGAAGGCTTAGAGGAATAATTTCAGTGAAACTTGGGAACAGGAAACAAAGATTTGTTTCAAATCCTTCATAACTTTACCCTTTTCCTAAGGAGTCTTAAATAATGCACCTGTAGTAGTGCCAAAGAGATTCTGGATGTCTAAGGGATAATCCAATAATTTGGCATTGATCCCATCAAGCATTGAATAACTCCTCATAATAGATTCAGAGGCAGCTGTGCTCAAGGTGACATCAGCACCATCATAATTACATTTAATAGAATGATGAGCCATCTGAAAAGCAGAGCTCAAAAGGGAAATGCCAGAAGTTTTACCCTTTGAGTCAAGCAAATCAGCCAGAATGACCTCAAGTTGGGAGACACCAGCCAGACATACCTAGTCAAATATGCCTGATAATTAGTAGCCCTGAAAGCTAACGTAGCAGAGGTATATACATTTTTATAATACCTGTCATTGGCATGGCTGTCCTGACCAGAAGATAAAAGCTAGGTAAGACAGCAACTTGGATGTTTTTTCATTGGCTATAGAAATAAACGAAGAATGAGAGAAAAGAATTTCATTTAAAAGCTGCTTAGCTTTAGGAAGTTTATAAAACCTAGCAGGATTTTTATGGGCAAGAGACTGAGAGTTAGGGGCCTGTACAGTTCTAGTGAAACTAGCCTGGAGGGCAGCTAGCACTGGAGTTACTGGAGAAGGCTGAGGAAAGAAATTTTGCAACAGCTCATAGTATCTTTTTTGATCATCAGAAACTTGTGATTAGTCCCAGTTAAAGTGTTCCATAATATGAACCTCCATATCCTGAAAAGTCAATTCCTCCATAGCAGAGTCAGTTGAAAGTGAATCCTCTTCCTCAGACCCCAGGGCAAGAGGAGAGTGGATCAGAATCCCTATGGTGTTTTGAAGGAGAGGAAGACCAAGGAACAGAAGCAGGAACAGATAATCCTTGAGAAGTCTTAAGTGCCATAAGAGCAATGAAAAGCCCCTGAGCAAAATCCTACCATTCTTTGTGTGGACCCTGAGCCACTGGGGTCGTGTGCTTAGTCTTCTGTTACTTTTAAAATGAACATCAGATTTAACAAAAAAAGGAAGTGCAGACAGTTGCTTATATTTAATGAAGGCATCAGGCACCTCTTCCCTAATAAGTATTTGGGGAATCCACCTAGGTACCTCTGAAACAATCAGGTGTAATTCACCCTCCACATTTACACCAGACATAGTCGCAGCCTCAGAGGACATGTGAGAAGGCAGATCCGTGTCAGACTGCAACTGGATGGGGTAGAGGGAGCTGACAGTGGCACTTGATGGTCCTTGGGCTTTTCATGCAACCTAACATAAACATCTGGTGGAGGCTGGGCAGCAACAGGATCAACCTGCACCTTTTTGGCTTTCTTTTTTAAGTGGCAGCTGAATGTAAGGGTGGGTGGATTCAGCCATGTCATCCTGAGTCAAAAGATTCAATCACTAGTTCTTCAAGTAAATGGAAAGAGAAGACAGAAGACTGCAGAGTGACATAAGTAAAAACACTTGAGCAATCTCACACTGTGTATGGTCATGGATAGCATCCAAACAAAAAAGGCACTGCTTGTGTCTATCCTTATAGGGAATCTGCCTCCCGCACTCACATTTTTTCCTTCCTCGATAACATGTAAACTAATGTAATAGTAAGAAAAAAAGAAAGGAAGAGAATCCAATGGGGCGTTCATCTGCAGAAGGCTTGGTAGTAGAACTAGCTCAGTTACAAGCTTGAAGACCGAATTCAAACATAATGTTCAGACTGGTGGAAATGATTTCTGAGGAACAGATGCTTGTACATCACATATATGCCTTACGCCTTTCATGTGGTACATATATCTGATGTACAGCGCCTGGAAGATATAAAGGGTTTGTTATGCTGGGCAGATGTTCACCTATCCTTGGCAGTATATCCCCAGGAGTAAACAATACTACAACAGTGATGAAGAAGGATAAAGTGAAGCTGTCTCTACTATTGGAATACAATTAGCTACACAAGTTAATTTGCAAATGTTTTTAACCTTCAGGACATAACTAAAACCTTGAGGGATGGTCAGAATATTGAATGGTTTTGACAGAATAAGAGTGAATCGTTCAGTTTCTTGCTGTCCTATAGGGTGCTACTTACTGAAATTCATTTTCTTTGGTGCTCATTTAGTTTCAGTTAATTTTCAGATTTACGTACACTACATTATTTACTTGGATGTACTGGGGAGCATTCTGTATCATAGAGTTACTGGGCTTTGAGATGGAAGCATGTTTTCTTCGTTGATGACACTCTGACTCATAAGCCAAAGACTGGTCAGTCAGGCAGCAATCAAGTTATTTTAGGCAGAGCATTAGTTCTGTGGTAACTCCAAAGAACATTGACACATGCTTCTGAAGTGCTTCATCTCTTTAAAGTCTTCCATTATATGCATAAGCATCTCTCTCATTTATAGTGGAGCAGACTTCAGATTGTGCTCAGTAGGAACAGCCTATGGTTGTTGTTGTTGTTTTCATTGTTTGTCTTTCGGCTTTTCCCAGTTAGGAGTCACCACAGTGGAACTCGGTCCGCTAATGATTGGCAGTTGTTTTTTATGGTGTCGAGTTGCCAGTCCGATGCCCAACCTTCAACGAAGGCATGCCCATTCAACGTATGTCTTTCGAATGCCCACTCGACCCCGGGGAGGACATGCAGACTCCACACAGAAGGCACTCTCAACCCAAGCCGAGAATCGAACGGGAGAACCTCTTGCTGTGAGGCAACAATGCTACTGCTGCACCACTGTGGAAAATCAGGAACAGCCTATGGTAATCAAAAAAAAAAAAAAAAAAAAATAGGACACTGTCCTGCAAGTCTGATTTGACATACATTCGTTAAGTCTCCTAGTTTTTTTTTTTTTTTTTTTTTTTTTTTTTTTTTATAGTTTTGCATTTCCTTCCTTTCAGAGCAATTGTGTATCATTATTTTCGAGCATACCTTTATTTGCCAAGTTGCTGAGAGAGAGGGAAAAGGTTTACAAAGGAGTTGTGAATTTGAGAATGGATCTTCACTGGCAGAAATTTTTGAAAAAATCCTCTAGGATTGAAATGAGATCAATTTCTAATAATATTTTCCACATTATTAATGAAACAGGTCAAGTTCAGCTCTTTAAAGCTCATCAGGGGATGACTTAGAAATTATTGTACTGCATGCTGAGACACTATCGTATAATGTTTATTTCCTAGTATGATGAGGACCTGGAGGTGATATGATCTCCACAGTTTTAGAAAAGAGAAGAAGATCTGTAAATCATAGGATGATCCACACTGCTCTACTGATAGCAACTGGTGTAACTAAGCACTGGCATTTTAACAATAAAGACCGTATCTGGTTTTCTTAGGATGGGATTCATCTTTCTGTGTTTAGTCTGGATCTGTTTAATCGTAATATCTCACTGTTTCTACAAGCGTTGAAATTTTGATTTTGTGGTTGAGCAAAAAAATAATAATAATAGTAATATGACTAGTTAAAAGTAGAAGTTGTATGCATATACATTCTGGTTATTAACAAAAACAGAGAGGTACATTATGGGATGATATCATGGCCAGGACAGTAGGGAGACAGGCCGTTTATTGCAGTCTGATGGGTGTTCACTGTGCAAGCCACCCCCATTTATCTCCCTTCCTTTTCAAAATATGTCCGACAGTTGGAATGGTTTTTTGCCTATGGCCAGTTTGCTGTTGGGGCTAGGTGGTACACCATTTTGCTGCAAGAACAGGCCTAACCAGAATAGTTTTCTGTTATAGCACCAGGACAATTGTACCTGTAAGTAAATGTGTGAGTATATGATGTGCAGATATTATATGGTTGAGGAAATTATGTGTTTATTTAGTGCAAGATGTGATATTGTAATAACTTAAAAAATGTTGATTGATTTTTGTCAAAGTGTTATACTCAAATAAAGCAAATGATTACAATATCAAGAAATAGACTGGTGTTATTTCTGGACACAGGGATACTGACAGAAATAGTTTGTGATACAAATGTTTTTGTCTGCTCATGTGCCGCTCAAGAGGATCTCTACTTAAACTGACTTCACTGGCTGCTACTCCATATTTTGGTAGAAGATCTGTGTCTCCCTGTCTCCCTTTCCCTAAATTGGGTGGTCACTCTGCAATCTTTCCTCTTCCCTTTCCTAGGTCAGTGCAAGACCCAAATATTTTAGAGCTAGTAACAGTGCTGCATTTTGCCAGTTCACCAAGGGGGCAGTTTTGTATGCAACTGAGGTGCAAGAACAGGCATAACTGGCAGTTTTTTTTTTTTTTTTTTTTTGCATCATGAGAGCTATTAGGCCTGTGAATAAATGAGTGATTATAATGAGCAAAAAGTTTATGGATAATGGTTGAGAAAATTCTGAGCATATGTGGTATAAGTTGTTATAATGTAATCAATTACAATTGCTTTTTTATGTCAAAGTGTTATACCAAATAAAGCAAACTGAAACAATGGTAAGGATACGTTATTTTTGGGATATGGGCAATCATTTTGTTTTCATTTTATCTTTAATATTAACAAATCTAACATCCATACTTGTTTGCCTAATATGTAACTATAAATTCAAAACATTAAGCATTCAGGAATATATTTGTTAAATGCCTCAAAACATTTCAAGAAATGGCTTCTTTATTAAGGGTTAAGTAGATAAAAAAAATATATATATATATATATATATATATATATATATATATATCACTAGATATTATTAAATCAAAGATCACATTCTGTTTTCCTTGTAAGACATTTTTATTCTTTGGCTATTAAAAGAGCTGTCTGCAGAGAAAGTTGCAGTTTAGACCTTTCTGCCTAAAAAATAATATATCAGGTGAGTTTGTATTGACCATACTTCCCTAGGCTGATTTAAGTGTATAAGCTTATGTAAAAGTTGTCCTTATGAGGCACTGCTTATCAAATTGCTCTTTAAATCATGCTCCTTCAATGTTAAACATTTATCCAGAATTTTCAGGCCTTCATATACTTCAAATGTATTAAGTTACTCAAGAAAGAAACAACATACAATAAATAAATACAATATGTTTTTAATTTTCAACAAACAAGTAACAGAAGTTAAGGAAAATATAAAAGTACAATGAAAAAAAAAACAGTTAAGAAGCAGCACCATGATGAATGAAACAACTTATGAAGAGCAAAAAAAAAAAAACAATTAGAAAAAACCCAATAATGGAATTAAGCACAAAAAACACTAATAGAATAGAAATTATACTGAACTGACAAAACAGGAAAATTGTTTAGGTGTAAACAACATTGTGCAATAAATTATATGAATTATTCCAGTGAAGTTTCTGCTATCTGAATTTAGGTTTAGTGAAGAAGCTTGTGTATGTACTATATATCCAGTGGATATAAAAATATACACACCCCTGTTAAATGCCAGGTTTTTGTGATATATAAAAAATGAGACCACAATAAATCATTTCAAAACTTTTCCCACCTTTAGTGTGACCTATAACCTGTACAATTCAATTGAAAAAACAAACAAATCTGATAGGGGAATAAATATAAAAAAATAAAAAATGTACAATAAACTGCTTGCATAAGTGTGCACACCCTTAAACTAATACTTTGTTGAAGCACCTTTTGATTTAATTACAACATTTAGTCTTCTTGGGTACATTCCTGCCATCAATTAAAGAGACTCTGATTAATCCCCAAATAAAGTTCAGCTGTCCTAGAAGGATTTTTTTGACATTTACTCAGTTGCCTGCTACAGCAAAAGCCATGGTTCGCAGAGAGCTTACAAAGCATCAAAGGGATCTCATTGTTGAAAGGTATCAGTCAGGAGAAGCGTGCAAAAACATTTCCAGAGCATTGGATATACCATGGAACAAAGTGAAGAGAGTCATCAAAAAGTGGAGAAAATATGTGGCAACAGTGCTGTTGCAAGAAACTGGATATCCCTCCAAAATTGATTTAGAAAGACAAGACAAAATCTGGTTAGGGAAGCTGCCAAGAAAACTAGAGCAATACCGAAGGAGTTGCAGGAATTTCTGGCAAGTCCTGGTTGTGTACTACATGTGACAACAATCTCCCATATTTTCCATATGTTTGGGCTATGGGGTAGGGTTACAAGATGGAAGCCTTTTCTTACACAGAAAAACATCCAGGCCCAGCTAAAATTTGCAAAACAATACATCAAGTCTCCCAAAAGCATGCAGGAAAATGTGTTATGGTCTAATGAGACCAATGTTGAACTTTCTGGCCACAATTCCAAAAGGTACGTTTGGTACAAAAACAACACTGCACATCACCAAAGGAACATCAGACCCATGGTGAAGTATGGTGGTGGTAGAATCATGGTTTAGGGTTGCTTTTTTTTCAGCTGGAACTAGGGCTTTAGTCAAGGTGGAGGGAATTATAATCAGTTCCAAATACCAGTCACATTTGGCCCAAAACCTTCAGGCATCTGCTAGAAAGCTGAGGATGAAGAGGAATTATACCTTTCAACACAACAATGACCCCAAGCATACATCCAAATCAACAAAAGAATGGCTTCACCAGGAGAAAATTAAAGTTTTGGAATGGCCCAGCCAGAGCCCAGACCTAAACCCAACAGAAAATCTGAAGGGTGACTTGAAGAAGGCTGTGCACAAGAGATACCCTCGCAAACTGAGAGATTTGGAGTGCTTTTGCAAGGAAGAATTGGCAAATATAGCCAAGTCAAGATGTGCCATGCTGATAGGCTCCTATCCAAGAAGACTGAATGCTGTAATTAAACCAAAGGGTGCTTCAACAAAGTATTAGTATAAGGGTGGGAACACTTCTGCAACCAGCTTATTGTAGATTTTTTATTTTTTATATTTTTCCCCAACAGATTTGTTTTTCAATTGAATTGTACAGGCTATATTCAGGGTGGGAAAAGTTTTGAAATGATTTAGTGTGGTCTCATTTTTTATCTCACTAAGATCTAGCATTTTAACAGGGGTGTGTACACTTTTTATATCCACTGAAAAAATAAAAGTAAACAGCACTCCCATAAACACACACACATACACAAACTGAATATTTGTAAACATTGCCAGCATCTTCCAAACAATTTCTCAAAACAGTCATTAAATTAGTAGACAAATTATCAATGCATAAAAGTATAAATGGCAGCAAATACAATATATAAAGCAGTGTCCTCAAAGCATCAACATTAAACATCAACAAATATCACGGATTCAGGCATCAATAGTCAAAATATCTATACCATGTCAGTATAAAATAAATTAACCTGCACACAAAAGACGAGAGTTGGCAAAAGCAGATGAAGTTCACACCTGCCAAAACTGAATGGTGTCCACTGATAGTGAAGAACTGGCAAAGCAGCAAATAGTCACTGACAAATGTCAGGGGATAATAAAGAAGTGGTCGGATGCAACTTGTTCCAGTAGTAGTGTCACTTGGTGATTATAACAAAAACGGATGGACACGCAAACAGATGTGACAACTTGGATTCACTCATAACGTCAAAATAGCGACTGCAGGAAAATACCTCAAGAGAGGACATGAAGACAGAATGTAACCACAACTCCAGTGCCACAGCCACCAAAGATGTGGGCAACTACATCCCAAAAAAGGTAGTCAATGAAACAACAATGAAAAATATAGAAACAACAAACACATAAAAATATAGTAAACTAGAGTAAATAAAACATGCATCAGAAAATATCCCAACTAATGTTATAACATATGGGATATGCAGCCAATTAGCAGTAGCATGCCCTGTAAATCCTGCACTCTTATTTATTATTTATTTTATTTATTGCATTTGTTTACTGGGAAAATCCACTGGGCCTAAAATAGCCCATTTTCAGTGGAGACCCAGGGAGAAAAGCTCCAACAAAAATATAGGTATAGAAAATATTAAACATTAATTGGTACAAAAGTAGATTCAGTGTTACAGATAGTGGTTACAGTAATATATACAGAATATATACATAAAATCAGGAATTTTGTTGGCTCCCAAATGAATTCAATCAGAGTGGTGTAAACAGAGATATATTAATCAGCATTATTGTACCATTATCAACAAGTGACAAAAAATAATAATTATGGAGAAAATATCATCAGTCAGCATTATCAAAAGGCACAGGAGTTTAGTTATAATATATGGAGAAGGAAGAGGTTAGGTTATAGAGTAGGTACATATCCAGGAAGAGGTGAGATGATTTTTCAGTATTTGTTTGAAGGTGGTGGTGCTGCCTGTGTTTCTTATAGAAGGTGGAAGTGAGTTCCATAGTTTGGCGATGGCGAAGGAATAGAGGAGTTGACCAGCAGGTAAGGTGGACTTTTCTACTTTTAGAAGTCGGTTATTTTCAGATCTTAGTTGCCTGCTGTGCATTGGGTGAGATGTGTTGAAAGTGCAGGACAGTCTGTGGATTTTTTATTTTATTGTGTTCTGTAGTTAATTGGGTGAATGAAAGATGGTGGGGGAGTTCTACCCAGCCTAATTGTTTCAATGAGTTACAGTGGTGGGATGAGAATTTGGCCTTGGTGGCAAATTTAGCTATTCTATTGTAACACGTTTCAAGTTTGGATTTTGCAGAATTATGGATATTAGTGAGGAGAGGGGCACCATAAAGGAGAGAGGGTAATAAACAGGTGGTTGCAAGGGTTTGTCTAGGATAGATTCTAAGAAGAGGGGCACCATACAGGTGAGATGGTAATAAAAAGGTGGTTGCAAGGGTTTGTCTAGTACAGATGCTAAGAATGTGTTGGTACCTGTAGAGCATGTCAAGCTTTTGGTGTATTTTTATGATATTATTGTTTATGTGTAGGTCAAAGTTAAGGTTTTCATCTATAGTAATGCTTAGTAGTTTAGTGTATGGGATGACTTTGATAGTGGTATTCTCTTGGGCTTGTATAGTGTATAGTGATGATTTTTTTTTTAATATAGGAGAGTGGTTTTCTTAGGGGTAAAAAGTACTAGTTTATTTATTTATTTTTTCGATTTAGGGCAAGATGATTGTTTAACATCCAAGATTCAGTAGAGGTGAGGGTATTCTGGGTGATTTGCTGGAGTTTAGAGCTGGAATTTGCAATGCATATTACTGTAGAGTCATCAGCATACAGACTTACTGAGCATTGTGGGAGAGTAAAGTGAAAGTTGTTAATAAAGATGCTAAATAAGAAAGGACCAGGTATTGAGCTTTGGAGTACCACTGTGTAAGTATTGCTACTGTTGCCATTTGGTAGATTGCTGCCTACTGGAGAGATAGCTATTGAACCATTGTAGGGCAGGTAGGGAAATGTGGTGGGTGGATATTTTGGAGAGGAAGATGGTGTGGGAAATGGTATCAAAAGCTTTGGAGAGGTCTAGGAAAAGAGAAGTAATTATTTTGCCAGAATCCCATGGCTGGTTAATTGTATCTAGGAAGGAGAAGAGGACAGTAGTGGTGCTGTGTCCTGGTCTAAAACCATTCTACATGGGTGATAGAATTTGTTTTCAAGCACGTGGTTGAAGAGTTGAGCATGGATGCATTTTTCCAGTATTTTAGAGAGGGGATGAGAGAATTGCTATGGGCCAAAATTTTGTGTCTGTGTTGATGGTGACTTTATGTAAGGGGACAATTTATTATTTTTTCCAGATGTCTGGGATTAGGGATTCTGTAATCAACCTGTTAATGAGTATGTTGATGGGATAAGCTATAGAGTTTGCAGCTAGCTCCAGGAAGTGTGGGGGTAGAATGTCTGAGGCCAGAGTACAGGGTTTTAGCTTAACTAATTTTTTTTTTTTTTTTTTTTTTTTGTGGTGATGGGTATGAGGGAGAAATTTAGGTTGGAGTCAAGGGTAGGATTGTTTTCTGGCATTACATGGTGAGCAGCTTTCTTGGAGGTTGTGGTGCTACCTGTAGGAAAGGTGGTGATTAGGTTGACTAATGTGTTGATGAAGTAGGAATTGGAGGATGGCAAGTTCTGCTGGGGGTTTTCTGGGTCAGGGGGATGGGTTGATTTGGGACCCCTTGGTGTAATAGCTGGTTAATGGAGGACCAGAATTTTTGTGATTATCTTTATGTTGGCTTTGGAGATGTAGGTAGTGTGAATTTACATCTCTGTTTATTAGTCATTTTGAATGGTTACAGAGTTGCTTGTATTATAGCAGAGTTGAGGGGTCTTTGTTACTCCTCTTACTGTGGCAGAAATCCTAAGGAATGGAAAGCTGTTGGCATGCTACCAATGCATAAAAATGACTCTTCCAACCATTAACAATGCTACTCTTGTGCCAATATCTACCTAACTGCAAAAATAAATGATACACTGTCTGCAGTTTATCTCATAGGTCCATAGGTACATAGTAAGCTAATTATCACCCGTGACTGTATAAGCCAAGCCGTGCAACCAAACCTAATTGTGTCCCTATGTATCATGGGTATTTATTAAGAGGGGTGGTTAGGAGGTTTCTAAAGGTTATGTGAGATAGGAAGTATGTTACTTTGGGAAGAGTTACTGTCTACTTCTATCAGAGACATGGGGGACAGACCCCAGGGTGTATTTCTGATTTACCATCCACTGGTCAAGATTATGTTTGTTTGAGATAGGGATTAATGCTCTTCACATGGATGAAGAGCCTGTTCTAGAGTGTGGGGATCCCATGAGACACATAAATGTCTCACCAATATGGCCTGTTTATGCCGCAAGCAAAAGTTAAATCTTTGGTTAGTTAGTAATGTTGAATAACTTCTGATGCCATTTGTTTTATGTGCAAAAGGTCCATCAGAGCTGGATCATAGGATACCTTATATGCAGATACAGATTGCCTCTCAGTAACTCGTAATAGACAGAGTACAGAGTAAGGGCTTTAAGAAAAGCCATATAGGACAATGTGTTTATAGCATGGATTCTCCTGGTGAGCAACCTTGTGGGCACTTCAGCTGTTAAATATGTCTGGTCAGGTACTTGTCAAAAGGGCATAATACTCAATGATGAGTCTTATAAGGACCAAATAAAGTGGCACTAAGTATTCTTTGGACCAGGATGTCATGCTCTTACTTACAAGCTGCACAGCATAGAATGATGTTCTTCTTCATGTATTTATTACACTGTTCCTTTAAGAAGGCCTGTGTATAAGAAGTGATGTATTCAACATTTTTAGATTCTGATGAAGTTCCGGGTAGGAATGAAACCCCTAAACCCCAAATAAAGCATCTGTTTTTCTCTGCTTCTTTTGTTTTTTCATACTTGGTGGATTTACCTGCAGTCATTTTGGCTTCCCTCAGAGGTTGATGGCATTTTTCATTTGGCTGCAACGACACGTTTGTTTTTAGTATTAGCTATCCAATTAATTAGATCCAGTATGAGTAATTTTGATGTATGCACTGTATATATTTCATTATTTTAGGTGAGACCATTGATATGGAAGCATGACAAGTGTGTTTTAAATATCTGGCTATACTCCTGAAATAATGACACTAGAGATTGGGGACAGGAAGATTAAGCATTGTGTTTGCATTTACTCTTACTTAAAAAGACTAAACTGTCTGTCTGCATGTGTGTGCCATGAATGGACATTTAATGCACCTGTCATAAGTGTCATGAGTACTACAAAGGGTATTAAACTCACTCTTTCAACATGTCGTAAAGTTTACTACTGGCCGTGGCCTGCTTTCCTGTTCATTTGCAGAGCAATGCTCAGACATCCAAGATATCTGATGCTTTTTTTTTTCTTAATTACTTTCCAGTCCCAAAGACCTTTTGATTTTCAGGCATTAGGATAAAAAAAGAAAGACCATTTAATGGAAAGATGTTCCATGTTATCTAAAAGAATGCACACCATGAAATAGGAAATGAAGCGGCATGCAGACAAATTCGGCACACAGTGGAAAATCTAACTCTTCATTTATGTAAACGTCACTTGGCATTTTTTTGTTAGAGGAACAATTTTATCTTCTTGTCATCCCGCCATGCAAAACAAGGATATCATGTTACTATATTATTCCTCATATTTGTTGTAATATAACAAATTAATATTATTTTCATGATTATTATTTTGCCTTGGGGACATTTCATAAGCATATTCTGATCAAAGCAGCAAGTACTTTAAAAAACCTTATGCATCGCTGGAAACACTGAACTACATCTTCAGAAAGTGGGATACAGTTTTTCTCAAGCTTGTACACTACTGTTATGAAGATACATAGCCTAAGGGTATCGCATGCATGTTAGCTGACTCAAGAATCTTGTACAGATAATATTTGCTTGTATAAGCTACACTGACAAAGAATTCCTTTGTACCATATTACAGAAAGATGAAAACAGATATGAAAGGACAAAAAAAATGCAGGTCCTTACTCCTACTATCCAGTTATGTTTAGTCTCAGAGGGAAAGCTAATTTAATATAAATGACAGCAGGCACGGTTTGAAAGCTCACACAGCAGGCTGCAGAGGTAGTTCTCAGATATCATTCCACTGTAGATTTCGGATCTGAATATGTTTTTTTTTTTGTTTTTTGTACAGGGCAACACGTACATGAAAAGTTAATGCAAAATCTCAAATATGATGCTTGAACTTCTTATGTCACACCTGGAACAAGTTAAAAACTGCAAATTTGATCACTGTAGGTCTGTTACATTAAACACTGCTCTTTGTTAATCTTTACTATAAGACTTTTTTTTCCCATTTTATCTTCGTTTTCATTATAAAAAGTTAGACAGGCGGCATGTTGTTGCATTCATATCTGATATTCAGAATACATAAAACATTTATATATGTAACATCTGCTTGAGGAATTTTGAAACCATATTTGGCACCTATGGACCAGAAAAGAATGTGTTATCAGTACCTTTAGAATTTGAATAATTCATGCAGTCATCAAAAGTTTTAGTTTTTACTTTGCATAAAGGAGGCATCGATATTCTGTGCAACATTAATAATTAATATGTGCATTTCCTGACAGACATGTTTTCCAGATATAATAATTCTCTAGTCAAGTATGTGATTTAGTGAACATGAAGCTTATACTTCAGATCATAATGCAGACATGAAATACGCTCAAAGCCGCAAGCCTGAATCATATTTCAAGAAAATCCTCTGCACTTAACAGTTTGTGCATGTTCATTCCAGATAGATGTGTAATCATGCTCTGAAATTATTTGAGACTTAGGCAAACTTATGGCACAGCCTCCAGGGTAAGCAACAAATTAGTGAAGGAAGGGATATTTTACCTGGGATCAAATAAGACATTTTGATTCTTTATATAATTTACAGCTGATTATGGAACTTTTAATTGAAGGGATTAACTTAAGTTGCAAAGCATACATTATTCTTTTATGTACATTGCAGACTATTTTGTATTAGAATTTTGAAATATTATTTAGCTTCGTCAAGATTCCAATATTAATGCACAAATCTTTTTTCAGCTTTACAGTTCTCTGTGATGAGGATTAATTGGTTGTATAATTTTACTGAATTTTGTTTAAAAATTTTGTAATACACTGGAGCTTTTATAGGTTCATAGGTAGGTACTAGGCTATCAGCCCTGGGGCCTATATAAGCCTAGCCAAAAAGGTTCCCTGGCTTTCGTCACCCAAGAAAATAAATTTCCTGCGCTCCTGTCAAGCAGTGCCACAGAAGTGATCCCCGGGGAGAATTTTTTATTTCCCATCCAGTTGTCAAGATTTTTCTTAAAGAGGGACAATGAGGAGCTTTGCTTGACATGAATGGGTAGTTTGTTCCAGAGTATGGGAAGTCTCTGGGATAAGAATCTATCCATCCAGCATGTTCTGTTTACTGTGGTGACAAAGTTTAGGTCCCTGGAGCATGTGGTTCAGAGAGATTGGAATTTCTTTAAGTGTAGCATGTCCAACAGCTCTGGGTTTGACATAGCTTTGTATGTTAGGCAGAGATCACCTCTGAGTAGGAGGATGGAGAAGAGCTGGAGTGTTTTTAGACGGTCTGCGTATGGCATCTGTTTGAGGCCGGTAATCCTCTTAGTGAGGTATTTCTGTGGCCTTTCCTATTGTTGTAGGTGTCTTGTGAGATACATGCCAAATGGTGCATTGCACTCTATAATGGGTCTGTTGAGGGATGAGTAGAGAGGAACAATGACCTTTTTTCTAGAGGAGAACCCTTTTGTGATAAGGAGTGCCATGTAGAAGGATTTCCTGACTACTCTAGTAATGTGGTTATCAAAGGAGATACTACTGTCCACCTATGTCCTGAGGTCTCTTATCACACTTTCAGTGTTTACTGAACTACTGCCTATGTTGTAGTTCATGGGTACAGAGTTTTTCCCAAAAGGGATGACAATGCATTTCCTGGCATTGAGCTTGAGGCCATGACTTTGACACCAAGCATCTGTCTCTGTGAGGCCATTTTGTAAAATGTCTACATCATTAGGTGATTCTGTTATGGCTCCCAGATTGCAGTCATGTACAAACTTTGTTAGCTAAAGAGCTTTTGCACTGGCCTACACTTCATAGAAGTAGATGCCGAACAGGAGAGGACCCAGGACCAAACCCTGTGGTACTCCACTTGTCACTGGTCTGAAGTCAGACTTGGAGTCAGCTACTTTTACTGTGTGGGTTCTGTCAGTGAGCCAGTTGGCCACCCATCTTGTGACATAGGGATTTATGCCCAGTTTAGTGAGTTTATCTTTAATTCCAGAGTAGGGGATGGTATCAAAAGCCTTGGCGAGGTCAAGATAGACTGTGTGCACTACCTTGCCCTCGTCTAAAGCTCTAGTGACTGCTTCAAAGACGTCAGTCAGGTTTAGTAGACATGATCTACCTTTTACAAACACAAACTGAGTGGGGTCCAGGGTTTGGAGGTTACCTATGTCTTTGTTTATAAGCTCCAAGATGATACCTTCCATGGCCTTGCAGACCAGGCTCATCAGGCTAATGGAGCGGTAGTTCCTCAGGTCTGTGCTGGCACCGCCTTTGTGCAGTGGGATAACCTTCACTGTGCACCATTCAGTACGCATGTAGCCTGAGGTGAGGCTATGACTGAACATGGTACTTAGGTTGTGTACCAGATTGTTCTGTAGTTTGTGCCTTATGCAGCCTGGGATGTTGTCTGGTCCCATGGATGCTGTGTTCTTGGCTTTGCAGAGTGTGGTCTTTACTTGTTTATCCATGATTACAGGGGCTTTGCATTCTTCCGGTATTAAGATGGGCCTTTTGGAGGGTGAGAGGTGGATAAAGTTAGCACTGAACCTATCTGCCAGGATGTTGACAATATCGGTTGGTTCTGTATATTTAGTGTCATTGTGCTGTAGCACAGAGCAGATCTGTGTGTTGCCATTGAGACTCTTGACATAGCTGTAGAATGTTTTGTGGGTGTCTTTGGAATCAGTGGCAATTTTATTTTCATAACTGGCTTTGGAGAATTTTATGAGGGATCCCAGCTTCTTGCTGTGGCTGACCAGGGAGTTCCTCCAATCTCGGGATTTTACTCTTTTTTTTGCAACGGCTTCTTCCTTCTGTTGTAGAGTTTGTTTATGGCAGGGGACCACCAGATTAGCTTCCTTTTTTTGGAGGATAGCGTCTTGGTTCTGTTGTGGATGGCATGATCCATGCACTTGTGTATGTGCTTATACAGTGCATTTGTGTCAGATTCAGCAGTCGTACCTCTATTTTCCGTCTTCATGGGTGTCGTAAAGTTTGCCACTTCTGTCTTAAGAAGCATGAAGTTGTTTTTGGAGCAGTTTTTGATGGTGGTTTCCTTAATGGGGGGTGGGGGTGGGATATGGATGTCTAGGGTGATTAGCTTGTGGTCAGATCTGACCAGCAAGGAGTTGACCTCTGGCGTGAAACACTAGTTACCCATATTGGTAATGACCAGGTCCTTTTCTTTCTGAGTTATCACTGAAAAGGGAATTTTCATTAAATCCAGTCAGACAACCCCAGTAAACAAAAGCAAAATAAAGTAAATAAATAAAATAAGATTGACTGATTGATCATAGGAGGTTAATAAGCTATTGACCCGGAGGTCATTTCAAGCCTAGTCATTTCATCCCAATATAATATTATAGATATTCTAGTCAATACCCAGGATTGTATTTAATAATGACTGCCCATGTCCAGGAGGGTGGTGTCTACTGTCCATGGTAAGAAATTATGGTGCCCCATCCATTTGTTCAGGTTCCTTTTGAACAGTGTCATAGAGTTGCTCTGGTTCACATGAATTGGCAGCCTTTTCCAAAGATGTGGCAGTTCTTGGGAGACAGATCTGTTCCTCCAGCATGTCCTATTCAAGTCTCTTAGGTCCCTGGAACAGGTAGCTCTTGCCCCGTTTAATTTATCAATATGCAGCAAATTTATTAGGCTTGTGTTGGACGTTGCTCTGTAAGCCAGGCATAAGTCTCCCCTAAAAGGTCTATATAATATTAAGTATAGTTACAGTCTGTATAAGGCACATGCTGGAGTCCCTTAGGTTTATAGGTAAGTACTAGGCTATCAGCCTGAGGGCCAAAGCAAGACTAGCCAACAGCGTATTGGTTTGTTGAATTCCTGCCCCTCTATCGAGCAGTGCCCCAAACATAATCCCAGGGGTGAATTACCTATCACCCATCCACTTATTAAGGTTTTTCTTGAACAGTGCTAATGACGAGCTCTGCTTGATGTGGATGGGAATCTTGGTTCAGAGCATGGTAAGTCTCTGGGACATGAATCTATACCTCCAGCATGTCCTATTTATTGCTGTGGTGAAGTTTAGGCCCCTAGACCGTGTAGCTTGGGGAGACTGGGATTTCTTCAAGTGGAACATGTCCAATAATTCCAGGTATTACATAGCTATGTCAAACAGAGGTTCCATCGGAGTAAGTGGTATGCGACAGAGTAGAGTTTGAGTTTCTTGAGCCGGTTAGCATAGGGCAATTGTTTGAGGCCAGCGATCTTCTTGGTGAGGTACTTTTGAGGCCTCTCAAGTTGTTGTAGGTGTCTTGTGAGGTACATCCCAAATGGTGCATTGTATTCAATGAGGGGTCTGATAAGTGATGAGTAGAGGGGAACGATGACTTTCTTATTTCTAGATGTGAACCCTTTTGTGATTAAGTGGGCCACATAGAAAGATTTTCTGACTACTGTGGCGATGTGGTTATCAAAGGAGAGGTTGCTATCCACTTGGGTCCCAAGGTCTCATCACAATTGCTGTGTTAAGTGAACTTCCCCCTATTTGGTAATTCATGGCTACCATGTTTTTGCCAAAGGGGATAACTTGCATTTTTTGGCATTTAGTTTGAGGCCATGATTTTGACACCAGCTGTCAGTCTTGGTGAGGCCCTTTTGCAGGATATCTATGTGGGCAGGGGAGTCAATAATGGCACCCAGTTTCCAGTCTTCTGCGAACTTGGTTAGCCATAGACCCTTGGTGTTCACTTGCACTTTAGAGAAGTATATACCAAACAGGGGGGGACCCAGGACTGTACCCTGGGGTATTCCACTTGTCACTGGTTTGGAGTGGGATCTGGAGTCAGCAACTCTTACCATGTGGGTTCTGTCCATGAGCCAGTTGGCCACCCATTACATAAAGTAAGGGTTTATGTTAAGGTTGGTGAGTTTATCAATGATTCCTGAATGAGGGATGGTGTCAAAGGCTTTAGCGAGGTCCAGGTAGGCTGTGTGGACTACCTTGCCCTCATCTATGGCCTTTGTAACTTTTTCAAAGAAGTCTACCAGGTTTAGGAGACATGCCCTACTATTTACAAATCTGAATTGTGTAGCATCCAGATTTTGGAGGTTACCTATATCTTTGTTTATGAGTTCCATGATGATATGCTCCATGGCCTTGCAGACCAGGCTTGTCAGGCTAATAGGTCTATAGTTCCCAGGCCTGTGGTGGTTCCTCCTTTGTGGAGTAGGATAACCATTGCTGTGCACCATTCTGTGGGCACATAGCCTGTGATGAGGCTGTGGTTGAACATGGATGTTAGGTGGGGGGCTAGTTCATTTTGGAGTTCGTGTAAGATGCAGCCTGGGATGTTGTCCAGTCCCATGGATGCTGTGTTTTTGGCTTTAGAGAGTAACATTTTTACCTGTGTGTTTGTGATTGCCTGGGCTCTACAATCTTCTGGTATAGTTATGGGCCCTTTGGTGGGTGAGGGGTGGAGTAAAGTTTGCACTGAACCTATCTGCCAATATGTTGGCTATATCAGTTGACTCTGTATATTTTGTGCCATTCTGTTGTAGCTCGGTGCAGATCGGGGTGTTGCCATGGAGATTCCTGACATAGCTAAAGAATGCCTTGTGGTTGTCTTTGGAATCCATGGCAATTTTTCTTTCAAAATTAGCTTTAGAGGATTTTATGAGAGATTTTCGTTTCTTACTTAGGCTCATCAGTGAGTTCCTCCATACCTGGGTTTTTACTCTCTTTTGCAACAGTTTCTTCCTTCTGTTGTACAGTTTGTAAATTGGCAGGGGACCACCAGATCGGCTTCCTTTTTTTTTTGGATGATAGCGTCTTGGTTTTGTTGGGGATAGCATGATCCATGCACTCATGCAGGTGCTTGTAGAGTGCATGTGAGTAGGATTCAGCAGTCGTGGCTGTATTGACTGTGTTATCTATCTGCAGGGGTGTCGCAAAGTTAGTCACCTAAGTTTTAAGAAGCGTGAAGTTCGCTTTGGAGAAATATTTTACGATGGTTTCCTTGTGTGGGGGTGTGGTCAAGATGTGGATATCTAGGGTGATTAGTTTATAGTCTGATCTAACCAGCGAGGAGTTGATCTTGGGCAATGAGCACCGGTCACCCATGTTGGTAATGACCAGGTCCAGAATACTGTTGCCCCTGATGGGGGCACTGACAAGTTGATCCAGGGCATTAGAGTTTATGCACTCCAGGAATCATTGAGCCAGGGGGTTAGTACAAGAGTAGTTTACCCAGTTAATGTTTGGGTAGTTGAAATCACCCATTATTATGGTGTTTGGTTGGACCCTCATTTTTTCAATGTTTTCAGGAACGAGGAGTGAGTATCCTGGGTCATGCTGGGGGATCTATAACAAGCTACAATTTGGAATGCATTTTTGCCCTGGGCTAGTTGCACTTGGATGATTTTGGAGGCATCGTATTTTGCAACTAGCCTGGAGGTGTGGATGTTCTTGATGAATATGGACATGCCTCCACCCTTCGTGTTTCTGTCCGGTTTTTGTGGCCAAAACGTGTGGTTTGCTTTATAGCCTGGTAGTGCTGGAGTGCTCTCTAGAGCTTTGAACCAGGTCTCAGTCACTGCACGGATGTCAATGTTCGCATTTTGAGGAGTATCTCGAGTGAGTGCATTTCTTTTAGCGTTGAGTAACACTGCCCTCAGTTTTTTGTTTCCTGTAGTTCTTATGGTGGTGAGTTTGTTTTTTGAGCCTTGCCTAAAAAAGGCACTATAGGGGTGGCAACAGCCTTGGCCAATATTCTGAATCCCAGGGGTGACAGGTGCAGACCATCTCTGGTGAAACATCGTGGCCTGTCAAGCATGTCATCCCAGGCAGACAGATACTGGATCCCCTTTGAATGACACCAGAAGCTTGGCCAATTTTTGAAGTTGATCATCTTATCCTTGTACTGTGGTATCATTTTTGGTGAAGGGAGGATGCTACTCAGGGATAGGGTCATACCTGCCTGGGCTATAAGATCGGAGAGCTCTCCAATGTCTCTTTTCATGTAGTTGAGGGAGGTACGTCTCAGGTCATTTACACCAACATGGACTATGACAGAGTCATATTTGTACTTGCCTTGTAGTGACCTGAGTGCATGCATTATGAGGCAGATTCTGGCACCCGACAAACAGCTGACAGTAACCTACTCTTTGTCCAATCTGGTGAGTGGGGCATTGGTGTGCCTGACTATAGTCACCTGTCACAAGTGTGCTGGGTATGTTGTTTAGCCTTATGGGCTATGTTTATGCAGCACACCGAGTTTCTGGGCTAGGTGTTGTTTGGGGTGTGGTTGTGGGAGGAGGTTGCTTGTGTGTCTACTTTGGAGGTCTCTGTTGCCTAGGCAGATTTAGATTTTTAATCAGACACTCCATATATGTGTTGGTGTTTCTTTGTGTGGGGTTTGGAGGCATTGGTTTAGTTGGTCTATGTGTTGTTAGTAAGAAATATTCTTGATCTCTCCAATTGCTGCAGGTACTTTGTATGGTACATGCATTACTGTCACTTATGGGCCTGATTAGTGACATGTATTGAGGGGTTTTAACCTCCTTTGCTCTAGAGGTGATGCCTTTCCTAATCAAGTGTTCTGCTTTGAAAGCCTTCCATACTACAGTAGCCACATAGTGGTCAAAGTTAAGGTCAGTGTCAACTTGTGATTCCAAGTATCTTACCACTTCCTACATACATAGGGTATTGTTGATAATTTGATAATGTGAAGGGACACTGTTTTTACAGAAGGGAATGATGATGCATTTCTTTGCATTCGATTTGAGAATGTGACTAAGACACCAATAGTTAGTCTGCATAAGACCTTCCTGAAGTATACTGACATAATTTGGGGATTCAATAATTGCACCCAGTTTCCAGCTGTCTGCAAACCTGGTCAGCCAAGTCCCCTTAGTTTTGGCCTGAACTTCTGAGAAGTATGTTCCAAACAGTAAGGGGCCCAGCACTGACCCTTGTGGCAAACCATTGGTGACAGGTCTGCTGGATGAAGTGGAGTCACCCTCATTGATAGTGTGTGACTGGTTTGTGAGTCAGTTGGCAAACCATCTTATAACAAACGGTTTTACATTCAGTTTGTCAAGTTTATGAATAATGCCTGTGTGTGGGTTTGTTTCAAAGGCCTTCAACAAGTTGAGGTATGCTGTGTTCACAAATTTGCCCTTTTCAATGTCCCTGGTCACATTTTTGAAGAAATTCACCACGTTTAATAGGCAGGATCTGCCCTTGACAAAACCAAATTGGGTTGGATCCAGGGTTGCGAGGTTGCCTATATCTTTATTTATGAGGTTCACAATGATACTTTACATGGCTTTACAGATGAGGCTGGTCAGACTTATGGGTCTGTAATTCCCTGGGTCTGTTGTTAAGCCACCTTTGTGGAGGGGAACAACTGTTGTTTTTTTACATATATTTTATTAATCAATTTAGGCCTTTAGTGTAGTACCTATATTTGAAGGAGACATGATGACAAAGGATCCTATCATGTTTAACAGATTCAGCACATGGGTCAAATAATAATGTAAATCTCAAACATAATTAAATCTAAAATCAAGAACTTACTTGCAACAGACAACTACAGTGGTACAGAAGGATAAAACCCTGACTACAGCTTTGGTGAGATAAAATCAATTACCAGATTGAGCACCTGATGAATACAGCCTGGGGGTAGGAAAGTCAGTGGCATTGCTGGCACACCCTTCCAGTAAGGGGGGGGGGGCATTCCATAGAACCAGAAAAGCTTAATTGACTTTCAGCTTTTATTGCAGAAATTCACATATTCACAGCATAATACTACTAATAGAGTTTTTTAAACCAAATGCTTTTATGCTGTTCATGTGAAGAGAAAAAAGTCAATGACTTCTATAGTGGACAACTGTGAGAAAAAGATGTAATTTTAAACAAGAACTGTGTATGTTCTTTGATTGGCAGGTAAAGGGAGAAACAACCCCTAAACATCCCTATAAGTTAACAATAATGTGAGTCCTCAGGACTGCAGTTGTGCTCCATAAAGGAGGGAAGGAGGAAGCTCAGCTGCAAGATGATTGCTGAGAACTGTTACTATGGCCACCTCATCATTCAGGATGAAGACATATGAGAAATGGTTGGTATTAAGTTTTGGAAAATGAACAGTTTGTGAAACAAAAAAAAAAAAAACGATCATTGTGGCAAAGTTTTTCATCTCCTGTTGCTTTCTCTCTATATGGTCCTTGACTTCTGGGCTAAATGTTTGAGGACCTTAGGAAGTCAGTTTGGTGTCCCCATTGAAATTGTTATATCTAAACCAGGTACAGTGTCAAAGAGTAAAACTGCAAGCTGTGATCAAAACTTTAGGTGCATTGAAGACTATTCATACAGCAAGGTTAGCCATTGTTAACCTGGTAGTGGTTTAGGGCAACATAGTCCCATTTGGCAACTGTTACAAGACAGTGTTCTAAAATAGGAGGCTGAGAATATGTCAACACAATTAGTCAGGTGATCTATATTCATGCAGTTGGAAGGAAACTCTTGGCTTGTGGAGTGGAAGCCTTTTTCAGAGCTGAGGGATAGTTTTAGATAATATCATCAGAAACTCCAATGACTAGTTGGACACAGCAAAACATTTATATATATATATATATATATATATATATATATGTTCATAGGTAGGTACTAGACTATAGGCCCTGGGGTCTATATAAGCCTAGACAAAAAAGTACCCTGGCTTTCACCACCCAAGAAAATTATTTTCCTGTACCCCTGTCAAGCAGAGCCACAGAAGTGATCCCCGGGGTGAATTTCCTATCTCCCATCCAATCATCAAGATTTTTCTTGAAGAGTGCTAATGAAGAGCTTTGTTCGATGTAGACAGGTAGTTTGTGTATATGTATATGTATATATATATATATATATATATATATGTATATATATATATATATATATATATATATATGTATATATATATATATATATATATATATATATATATATATATTACACACACACACATATATATATATATATATATATATATATATATATATATACATACATATTGGGTCAATGCATCTTGTAAGGGCCAAGCTACATGGGTAGCAAACAGGACAATACCAAAAGCAGGAGGTCCACCCATCAAGTGTAGTTGTTCTGGTTTGGTTGTCAGCTGGGTTGCCTTCTTTGTAAAGTTTGCATGTACTGTTGTCTTCATGTGGGTTATCTCTGAGAATTCAGTTTTCCTGCCAAATTCCATACACATGCAGGAGGATGACTGGTGGCTTTAACCTTTCCATAGGTGTGCTTGTGTGTGTGCTCACATGTTTGTAATTCGCAAGAAAGTCATAGCAATCTACTGACGTTGTCTGCTTACCTAAGTGAATGAATGGTGTTTGGTGTTCACTGGGTCAGTATGAAAGTCAGGTGCAACTCAAAAGAATAGGATGGTAGGACTATGTCTTTGCTTTGGGAAGGCAGCCATGTTGATCACAAAGAATATACAGAAAGGTTTTTGACCTGACAGAAGTGACCTTACATGGATGTTGGGTGATTTTGGCATTGGTATATAAAATAAAGTGGGTGTATATGCACAGGGGATGCCCCCCTAGAAAAGTAAGAGGCATGAGCCTTTTTTTTTTTTTGCAGTTACTGACACTACCTCTTTCATTCATTTATACTCACTATATTGCTATTCATTCTCTGATATTTCAAAGTATATCCATAAATATATATGTATATATATATATATGTTCAAACCATACACATGCATATTGGTATTCATTCATTATCCTTTAAATACTTCTATTACTGATAATCAACTGCAAATGCTGTTATTAAAAGAACAATCTCTTTCAAATGGCTGTGATTACAGTGTTATACAACCATACTCCACTTTTATTAAATAAGTAAAACACTACAATTTCTATAAAACTCTGTCATTAATCTAGATTACTGAGAATGTCATAAATAATGTCACAGTCTACTTCACGTTTTGAAACACTTCTGTGAGTTATGTAAGATACTGCCTAAATAATGCCGAATGCATGTTTTTCCCCATAAAACATACTTATAAACTATAAACTTTTATTAATTTCCATCATCTTTCAAAATGCCATCTAGTGAGTTTAAGTGATATCTTTGATGATTATGGCTTTTATGTAACTTTTACTGTTATGGCCACTAAAGGCCCTCATTTGCAGAAATTCTGAAACATTAAGAACATGTCCCAGTACATGTGGAAAAACAATTTTAAGCATTTATAGCAAAGTTAAGAGTGACAGAATAGCAGATTTTATAACAAATAAAAGAAATAGCACCAGGATTATCCTACACAAAAGATGCACATGCTTCAATGCATCATGCAGCTTACAGTAACTGCTACAACTGACAGCTTAGACTAAGCAACAGTTTTGCCTTTTGCATAATTCTTTACTGTGTTTCTCTATGTTTACAAGCAGTAATTATCCAAGAGAAAAAATAAAGGAAAATGTATCAGCCAGAAGCTAATCTATGGTTATCAAAATGTTGTAACTGCTTTGTCTGTTACGTTCAGTAGAAAAAAAATACATTCCAGGCTATAACACTTTTGAGCCTGATATTCTTTTATTTCCATTTCTTCATAGGACACTATGAGCACCTGTCTAAAAGTGTTCCTAGGCAATAAATAAAAATTGACACACTACTGTGTTCAATCGACATAGTCATTCTTTCCGTGTCAGAACAATGCTACCTGTTGTGACCTTCTTCAGCTTTGTAGGACACGGCATTAATTTAAAAACTAATTTAAAAGTGTTTCATCTCCCCTGTTTCAATATACTTTTACAAGATCAATAAAATGAACAATTCTGGATATGTGCTGAAAAAGCCCTGAAATCATTTCTTAAGACTGGCTTCTAAGCTTTTGAACTGACCTTGTTAATATTTGTATCTGCTATTGTCTACGCTATAAAATCCTTTCATATGGTAATAAGTTTTGTTGTGCTGTATTGTGAAACATGGTTTTCCTGGATAGCAACAACATTACTAATTTCACATAACCTGAAATCAAAAGGCAGAAAAACATTTGGAAATGGTCTTCCAAAACAAATATGCACATTCCTTTGTCACTGACAATTGTATCTAATACAATAATGATATAAAATTAACAATTATCCTATATCACTTCTGAAATTTAGTGAAATCTTAACATTGTATTCAGTTAAAATGTCCCCTCCATATTAAATAAATAACTGAACAAAACAAAGAATCTTCTAAATGGATTGATGCAAGTCTGGCTATATATAATATTATTTTAGATGTATTAATATGAAATATCAAGGGCTCAACACTGTTGCCTTTTGATATTCTTAGTAGGTTCACAGTTTCATAGGTTCGTAGGTGTTTACTAGGCTAACGACCACAAGAGCCTGTTTAAGCCCATCCATGCATCCCAAATCTCTGATGAGTTCTGATACCCTTGATAAGTGTAAGCACGGGGCTGGGAGGTGAAACATTTACAAGCAGAGGGCTGGGAGATGAACCGTTTACAGGTTACCGCTGTCCAATAGAGACATATGTGCCAAACCAGGGATGAATTTCCAGTTTCCCATCCAATTGTCCAAGTTGCACTTGAATTGGGTTAGGAAGGAACTCTGCTTCAAATGGATGTGGGGCTTCTTCCATAGACTGGGTACTCTATGGGATACATATCTATCTCTCCAGCAGGTCCTATTTATATCACAGGTAAAGTTTAAGCCTTTAGAACAGGTAATTCTGGTGCTGTTTGTTTTGTGGATATGCAGGAGGTCCATCAGACTGGGTCTGAATATCCTGTATGCCAGGCATAGATCACCCCTCATAAGCCTTTAGGAGACAGAATACAGGTACAGGGCCTTCAGGCGGTCTGCAAAGGACATTTTACTTAAACTGTATATTATTTTTGTGAACAACCTCTGTGGACATTCCAGTTGTTGGATATACCTGGTTAGGTACATACCAAAGAGGGCATTGTACTCAATGATAGGTCTGATGAATGCTGAATACAGTGGAACAATGACTTCCTTGGACTTATATGCCATACCTTTGTTTATAAGTTGTGCAACATAGAATGATTTCCTCAGCATTGTAGATACATGATGGTCAAAGGCTAGATTACTATCTGTGTGTGTCCCTACATCCCTGACTACTGGGTCAACTCCTAGGGACTAAAGATGGAGTTGTGTCTATTTACATCAAAAATATATATACTTCAAAGTTGGTCAAAAAGGACGATGCAGGAATATTTGGAGTTCTTGGTGATATATCTATATCTATATATGCATATCTCTGAGTACGTATAGTGCATTTGATTTTTAAGAGATATATTTGTTCTATTTCATGAAATAAATACTTTACTTATGTAAATCCTATGAAAGTTATCAACTCATGTATCAATATCCTCTGTGCATAATATAATTCCCAAGCAGTTAGAAACTAAACCAAACCCCATTGTGGCCCGGTTAAGGTAAAAAACATAAAATGGATGCACAAAAACACAAACTACTCACAGCTGAAATCAAGCCCCTGTAACACAAACTCAGCATTAGTTTTAAAAGAAATGTAAATATATTAAAAATAAAAAGGACCACACCCAGGCAGTCAAAAAATTAGATGCAAGATGTCCTTTTTTTCCTAAGTAGTGCAATTACAATAGTATTAAGCTACCCAAAGTAAAACAAACTATTGAATAAAACTAAGCTATCAAATGCTAATGTAACCCTCAGTATACTACAAAAACAATAGCAAGGTCTGACCTAAAACAATCAGTCGATAAATCTATCAACATCCCACACTGAATTTTAGTAATGTATATAGTAAGAATTTATGTAGACACTTGTGCAAATATCTGCTATAATTTATTTTATTAATACATGTAAGATTTCAATAAAAATAGTTTCTCCTATAAATAACCCGTGAAAATCATTGGAATGTAAAATTAATTAAGTAAATCTTTTTATTAATCAAGAAAAACTTTCCAGAAGGAAAACATATCATTTGTCGTGAAAAGGGGAGACCTCATATGGAAGATTTCCCTCCCTCACCACATTAGCCTAAGATGGGTAATCTAATTCCATTGCCAAAGAGAAGCAGAATTCAAGTAATACCCTAACAGTATACATGCCTAAAGTACGACTTCACCTTTCAAGTATAATATCATGGCTGGGAAAATAAAATAACTGCAAAATATGATCAGTAAGTCAGTCAGTGATTAACACAGCAGGCATCATTCTCTTGTACAGAAGCTTTAAAAAAAAAATCACAGAACCAAAGTAAAAAACACACATGAAACAAACAATTAATGTATGGTAAGTGAGCCTTATTTAGCAGGCAACCTAAACAGAATTATTACATCCACTTAAATGAAAAGGAAACAGTAAGTTAAAAAAAAGAAAATAAAAGAAACAATACAAAAACACCAGATAAATGGAATATTTTGGGTCTACTTTATATGACACAGGGAATATCTCATACTTTAATATTAAGTAACTCAATTTACTACAAAAAAAAAAATCATTCCCTCGTCCAGCAATACATGGCATTTGATGTACCATGTTAGGAACAGCCATGTGTTTCATTTTATTTATTTTTATTTATCCTTTGCTGTGCAATAATCACACTAGGCTAGTGACCTCTTTTTAGTAAAGACCAGAGCTGGTATTAATACTATTAAGAAATGTGGCCAGGGAATAGGGGAACATCCCTACTCTTTTCAATTGGTGTTGTGGGATGTTTTCCAACCACCTAAGCTACCATCAACTCAGGTAGATGGGACTTTGGTTTAACAACTCATCTGAAGGACACAACACTCAGTAGTAGTGCAGTACCCCATATGCTGCATTATAGTGTCAGCAATCAATAGACCCAGGGTGGGAATAGAACCCACAGCCTTCGGTACAAAATGCGGGTGTGATACCTTTTGCAGTCATATTAAATAACATTACATTCATTTGATTGACATGAAAGACCTTTTGTGGTCTGCCTTTTATTTTAATTCAACATTCCATTCTGCTTCTTTTGAAATTGCTACTCACGCTTTCTACATTTCCCATGCACTAATCAATCCCTCAGTGGGAATCTGATATTATTATACATAATACATTTTACAAGAAATAAAAGCTGTGGTGAATTCATGCTCTGGACTAAAATACCAATCATCATGAAAATCCCACATAATTTAATACACAGATGTACCAAATTCAGGACTTGCCAGCATTTTTCTCAGAAAAATGCGAAATCACTGTCCCCCTTCTCCAGCACACATTCTCACAGTCAGTTTAATGGGATCACAACTTGTTGTTATGAGTGTTTGTATCCAAGAGGTTTGCCTACAGAGACATTGCATATATACATCTCTTGCATACTGCATTTTTTTCTTTGAGGAACAAATGGTTGTCTGTGAATGTTAGACAATTTTTACAATGCCTTAATAAACTCATATCCAGTACACTTGCTGTGGAGATATTGGGAAAATGTATATCCATGATGTCAGGTCCTTTATTGGGTGAGTCACAAGGGTGTGGTACATGAAGGGTTAATAGTGGGCTGGTTAAGGTTGCTTTTAGGGCTATATATTAGACTATGCTATGTTGTATCTTTCGGCTTATCCCGGTTAGGGGTCGCCACAGTGGAACTCTGGTCCGCTAATGATTGGCAGTAGATTTTTATGTACCGACTTGCCAGGCCTGATGCACAACCTTCAATGAAGGTACGCCCATTCACGCATGTCTCCACACAGAAGACGCTTTAGCTGAGAATCGAACAGAACAACATCTTGCTGTGAGGCGACAGCACTACCGCAGCACCACCACCGCAGCATATATTAGACTATGCTATATAATACTAAATTAAAGAGGCACTGTTCATCAACATGCAAACTCTCTGCTCTGTGATCCTTAATGAGCAAAGTAATTGTTATACACTCACCAAGTTACTGAGACTGTTTCAGAGGTATTTTTTTAGGGAAAATTTGATTTCTAGGATATGTCTATGCAGGGCACTACTAACCACTGCGAGATGATGGACAGCAGTGCACAAACATTCCAAACTTATAAAGGTATTTAAAACACAAAAAACTGGCTTCTCAGTCCTCTGGTCAAAAAGCAACTGCACTTACAGCGTGTATGTAGCGACTTAATTGCCACAAACTGCTTGCTTATTACATTTACCAATGCACAACTAGCAGCTTGCTGCAGCTGACAGAAGATCTTTATTTTCATTGCTTAACTCAAAATTGAAGGATGTGCCAGTTTGGGGAACTGCACAGGACACCAGACGAAGTATAAGTCTCTTAATTTTATTCTTTCTACCCCAGACCTTTGTTATGTCCTCAGGTCTCAATTCCACCTCCTATAATAAGTCTCAGGATCAATATGGTTTATCAGTCAAGCCAGGATCTTTACTATTTTCTACCTTTAATGCTAAGGAAGAAGAATCAAAATCTAAGGTAACATCTTCCTTCCATTCTCCTTTCATGGTATAGTATGCAGGGGCGGCTCGTGCTATAGGACGGCGGGACTGCAGCCCCCCCCGCCCCGTCCTGCAGCTCCCCACCTGTACAATAAAATTGAAAAATAACGTTGAAAAATAATATTTAAAAAAAAAAAATTTACGGACTCCACGCATGCGTGCATGGTTCCTGAGAACTCCATGCACGCATGCGTGCTCATTCCAGAGCTCCAGACTGCTCTGTTAGGCAGTCCAGATAGGAAAGGCAGGAAACTCCGCCCTTCCAGCCCAGAGGTCTGTGCGGTGATGACCGCTCAGACCGAAAGGTCACCGGACTGCATCGCCCGCAGGAAAGAGGCTCCAGCCTACTACTCCTGTGGGACTAGCCATCTCTCGCTGGAGACCCATGCGCGGGCCAGAGGATTCATGGATTGCCGGCCGTTTTGTAGACTTAGCTGCCGAGGATCGGCGGCCATTTTGTGGACTTAGCTGCAGAGGATCGGCGGCCATTTTGTGGAGGACAGGTAGTGTGTGTGTGTGTGTGTGTGTGTGTGTGTGTGTGTGTGTGTGTGTGTGTGTGTGTGTGTGTGTGTGTGTGTGTGAGTGTGTGTGATGCCCCAGTTGCTACATGGTGGTGGGTAGAGAATAAGGCTTGAACCCTGTACCTTGAGCCCAGGTGGCAGGAGCCTGAATTCCCTACCCACCACCATTTGTAAAAACACTGCAGATTTTTCCCTCATACTTGTTCTATTCCTCCTAAAATCTGTGGTTTCAAGCTGGTAGTGCATTGATGCAGTGGTAGTATTGTTGCCTGACAGCTACAGGTTTTCTGGTTTGATTCTTGGCTGAGGTGCCTTACCTTTTCTGTGGAGTCTGTATGTCCTCCCTTTGTTTGTTTCCTCTAGTGTCCTCCCATCTTACAAAGACATGTGTCTGTCTGGAGTGTTTCTCCCTGGGCTTCTGCTAAAAATTAGCTTTTGTTCCAAGTCAGACTTTCCTCGTTAATAAATGTTAAAAATGACACGCATTTGAATATCAGACTTCATATTCTTCACAAAGTGCATGGTAACACAAAAGCTTTTATTCTAGCAAGTTTCTAAGTGTATAAGATGGATATTTGAAATTTGTCCCTATTTTTGGGATTGCATTCCCCCATTATTGGCTTCATCCAGATTTTTTGTGCTAAGGTTGAGAGCTATGGTAAAAACTGAATTCACTGAATATGTTTGGGGGCTATATTCCCCCATTACTGGCTTTGTCCGGGTGCTTTTTGCTAAGGGATTGAGAGCTATGGTGAGAACTGAATTCACTAAATGGTAGCCATTTAAGTTTCCGTCTTCCTCTTTCACAAAACAGCTGATGTGGCATAGTGGTATGTTGCTCTGACTGTTTTGCACAGGGTCCTCGGTTTAAGGCTTGGCAGTGAAATGTATGGTGGTAACACAGCATTTTATTGTAGCAACTTTCCAACATTATACAAGCAATGTTTAAAATGTGTCCCTGGTTTTAGGGCTTTTGTCCCCCCCACAATAAATTTTGGCTTTTCCAGATTTCTTTGTACTGCAAAGTTCAGAGATACAGCTGAGTGAGTAGATTTTACAAGAATCTGAGAGCTGCAGGGGAGCAAAAGTTTAGTGCTGCTTATGCTGAGTCTGCTTGCCTTGTTAATAGCATAACAGGTAGTATACTTGCTTTTGATGCAGAATGCTGTGGGTTCTACTCCCACAGTAGATAGATGGATTGCTGATACTGTACTTTGCAAAGGAGGTGGATGCTGCACTCCTTTTTGGCGAAGATACCTAGTAACTATGAACCTGTTATCAGTTTGCCATCCATTCCCTATTGCAATATTGCTAGCTTATCATTTTTTTAGTGTAAGATAGGCAATTTATTCCTCAAGGGTAACCAGCACTTTATTTGTAGATGAAACAATGAAATACAAAGTTGTTTGCTAGCAGCAGCCTCTTCATTAGTTACAGATCTCTTTAATGTGGAATTATTTAGATGACTTTTACTTCAGAGATTGTGCATATGAACTGATACCGGTGGACTGTAGAAGTTTGAGTAGACTTTTATGATGGAAATGTTCTGAATTGGGCAGTTTTGTCATTACTGGTGCATGCATTTTGTTTCACTGTTTACTGGAAAAATTTCCAAACACCCACTAAAACTGTACTGCATTGTACAAGGAATATAATTTAATACAATCAGGAAGGTGTATGAAAGAGCATGTGTATGTTTCGTGTGCAAGGGGCCTGTAATTTGAAAACAGCCCAAACCCAAAGTTAATCCGCCACTGGCAGAATGTATTTTCTTTGAATGTGGGTTTCAATGCTGTTTCAGTGAATGTGAGTTTTCAAGGGCAGAGAAGTTTTAATGCGAAGTCTGTTTTCATTGTGAGACTGCATTGCTTTGTTTAGCAGATATGATATCTATTAGTGTTTGCACTGTAAAATGCAAAATAAAACCTTCAAATGAAGTCCAAATCATCGCAGAAGTAAAGCAGTATGCACATTATTGCTTATGTTTTTTGTTTTTCGGCTTTTCCTGGTTAGTGTTTATGGTAAATGGGGTGAAAAAGCCAATCAATGGTTCATTGGAATGGCTGTAGGGGGAAGCTCCATTCGACCATGATTTTGTGAGGGAAGGGGTGCAGCAAACTCAGACATCCCCGGCTGAACTATACCTCTCAACTGTCCAGATTTTTGCAGAATGAAGAGATTTTTGCTTCTTATTTTTGGTTTGTTCCTCATACAATTTGTGGTTTTCTGGCAAATCATTTAGGAATGAAGTCACTAAATAATGACAGACACTGAGTTTCAGACTTCATAACCTTCAGAAAAATGCATGCTAAAGAAAGACCTGTTATTCTATCAACTGTCTCAGTTTATACAAGAGCAATTTGTAGTACTATTTATATGTTCCCCCAATATATTTGGCCTTGTCCAGATTTCCTGCATTAACAGGTTGAGAGGTATGTGCAAATAAATTGCTTTATAGAATTAGGCATATCCAAACCTCTCAACTGTACCCAATTTTGAATCAAAATGTTGCTCTTCCCCTAATAATCTCTCCGCAAAATGGCAATTTTGGAAGAAAACATGGAGGGTTTACAATTAATAAATAAATGTAATAATCAGTTATAGATTGCTTTTATTTCAGAAATGCATGTAGATTCTTTTATTTTGTCAGCTGCTCAAGTTAGCAGTACTAATATTAAAAAGTGTCCCTTCTTTGCAGGTTCCCAGCTGTATTGTGTGGCTATTTTATATTTTTGAATCACATTTTTGGTCCATTTTTCATAAAATTGTGTTTTTTGGCAAATTAGTGGCAAATCATTAAAAACTGGAGTTAGAAAATAATGACAGACATTTGAGTTTCAGATTTCATACCCTTCAGAAAATTCATACTAATACAAGACCTACTATTCTATTATCTTTCTAAGTTTATAAGAGCGATATTTAAAAATTGTCCTTATTTTTGGGTCTTTGTCCCACTTCTATGTATGGCTTTGTCCACATTTCTTGCTCTGAGGTTGAGAGGTATGATAAATGTTTCAGGGCCATCGCAGTCAGCCAGAGACATTTCAAATTGTGACATACTTGTTGCACTCCACTACCCTGTGTAGTGACTCTGGATGTGTCCAAGTAAGGCAAGGAACAGTTATGCAGTGTAAATGAGCAGACTATCTCCCCATCCAATGTAGAGACACGTACTACAATGGTTTTTCATCTGTCCTTGATTTTGCAGAATGTTCTGGTTTCTGTCATATTTTTATACTGTTGATTTATGCTTATTATTCAGAAAGTGCCTGTTGCTCTGTGTTTAAGTAGCAATGCTTTAACGACCATCTGATAAGCTTGTCTGAGATTGTAAGGTGCAAGTAAGTTTTAATAAGCATACTGTTAACGAATTGCCAACATTGAAAGCCTTTCTGTTGTTGCCATGCAGAGAATACTTACATAACTAGATAACATATAAGCCTTGGATATTGAAATGCATATGACAGTATTTGTAATAAAGGACAGGATTACATTATTTTAAGAGCTCATTACAGGCTTTACCTGCAAACTAAACAGAATGCCAATCTATCATGTGTGGTCCATATCCTGTGCAGTAATCCTTTAAGCAATGAATGTTGAGATTTCCTGTTTGCTTTTCATTTTTTACTTTGATCATATTTTCCCTATGAAACAAGTAGATAGTTGTTGTCAGGCAGCAGGTCTTTTTTGGATAAGAAACATTTTTACAAGTGGGGATATCACAGAGATTGCTACTTTCAGCATGTTACTTGGTACTTTAATAAAGCTGAATATAAATTATAATTAGAACCACAGTGCAAGGAGAAGTGGTTTGAGTTGAGTGCTGCTTGTTTTTTTATACTTGATTTTAACTGGCATTCCAGTAATGTATTTAAAAAGTAATTTATTTTTTCATGCCTTACAACCTTTTTGTTTCCATCTAGATATTAAGTAAGCTGCCATGCAGCCAATGGATTGAAGAATTTTTTTTCTTCTACACTTTCCTTTTTTCTTGATTGGACTCTGATAATGATGGTTTGGCACCCAGGTCAGCATATTTAATTAAAGTTACACTTTTTGTGGTTTTGATCATAGCTCCTCCCCTTTCTAGTTGGCCACACCCATTCCCATTGACCCCACCTATTCAGCTGTCTCCTGCAGCCCCCCTTTGATTTGAAGTCACCAGCCGCCACTGATAGTGTGTCCAACTTCTCTCAATCATCACATATGATTCCTTCCTTAATGTAGATAACATATCCACCTCCATCTCTTGATTCTGTTATTCGTGAGCAACCCCAAGCAGTGGACCTCAACAGCTCACACAGTCTTGGGTCAGGTCAAGTGACATTAACAATATTTATATTTCCCGCATGGTCTGCAGCTCTCATCTTCTTAAATTAAATTTTTGCACTGCTTAACAGCACTACCTGGTCATGCTCTGCTTTGCTCCTGTTTGTGCCTTTGATGTGTTGTACACCCCCCCTTTTTATTTCTTCTGCTAGAGTATTTACTCCCACCTTCAGCATTTAGTACACATTCTCTGTACTTCTGTCACAGTTTACAGGAAACAATCAATTAGATGTAGTTATTCTTTTTTAGTTACTGGTACCCCTAGCCCTTGTGGTTATTAACCGAACTGTCCTTCTCATACAGCTGGTCTATCTACCAGGAAACTACGTTTCTTCCCACTAGTCACTGTCTATTGTCACCTTTCCTCTGCTGCAGCTGAGTATTAAAATCTCTAGTCCTGTTTTGTCCTGCCCTCTCCTTTCTCAGTGAGCCCCCCTCCCCCCAATTTATACCCTTGAATCTGTGATAGGACTATGGATGAGGCTACGGGCTCTATAAGTAAAACCAATAAAAGCAATGACACAGGGCATCCTTGCTTTCTACTGCTTATATGGGTTAAATGCTTAAGCTTATTACATATACTGTACTAACTTTCACTCTAGGTGAAGAACCTTTGTACATTCTAATAATAAAGTTACACATCCTCTTCATGAACTTAAATGTTCTCATTAATGCACTCAAAAAGTCAAAAATAACTATATCAAATATTTTTTTAATCAACCCTTATTACCATTTATGAATATCCTCTTTCATTCATCTTCAGATATTGGCAATGTTATCTTAAGTATATTATCAAAGATTTGCCCCTTTTATAAAGCTGAAGTGGTCATAATCAGTTTGTTAAAGGTTTTGACACTCATTCTCCTAATATCCCCATAAAATTTTACAACTGTGGTTTAATACAGATATAGGTCTAGATGATGATTTTTTTTTAGTCATACTATTTCAGTGACAGCAACAGACCAAATCATCTAGTAGCTATTGGGAAAGATAACAGTGGAAGATGGGATACCATTCATGTTACAGAAAATTAGAGGACAAAAAATAGATGTATGGACAAAAGTATTTATTCAGGTTCTCAAAGAAAAGTGAGTTCCACAGGTTTTGAAACAGGAGACTCACTATTTTGTCTTTAGTAGAAAAGATAATATCTGCTATTCTTAGTTGAACCATGTATTTAACTGGAAATTTTTTAAATTCTATGTTTGAAATCTCTAATGATTTGCCCGCCCTGTATTATATGGTTTATATCACTTGTTACAGAATTTCAGGCCTCCCTAATTCCGTGTAATATTTTTCTGCATAATACAGATCATATGTAT
>NC_056748.1:678488650-678516150 GCF_019279795.1 Protopterus annectens
CCTGTTTGTTCTTATATGACTTTTAAAATGACAAAGATCCTTTGTTATAAAGCCAAACTGAAATAGAGCAACTATTCCAAAGGTACATGCTTCCTCTTCCAAATGAAGTCTTGCAAAACAGTGATAAGTCCCATTTATATCTCAAACAACCCAGCAAATGCACTGACTTTCTTTACCAATACCTTCACCTCCATGCGAGAATTATACTTCCCTTGTTAATGGGAAGACTGAGAGGCCAAAAATGTCACTGGCTCACCTATGATACTAACGCCCTCATGAAACAGAAGGATATGCAAAATCCAAATAATTTTAAACTCCTCAAAATTTAACAAACACTAAGAAAGCAAACTAGAGTAGCAACTAATCTGGCCCAACCCATACAATTAAGAAATAAGCAAGCTGCTATTTCCAGTAATCCAAATCAACTTTGGAAGGAAATAAAGAAATTTAACAGTACAAATCACAATAACCAAATCAGTCTCCCAAGTCTTTAAAATATAAGAACAAGCCTCTCCTATGAGGAGATGAAAAAAAAACTCCATCACTGCCACTATATAAGAAACTGCTAATTCTTTTCAACCTTTTTCCCATCTCAGCAAAATCCTCCAAACATCTCTTAACAAACACTGTATCCATTAGCAGAATATGCAGCATCTTCATAATTTAGAGTGATCTCAGTTAAAGAAGCCATCACATTTCTTAAAAATCTTAAAGCATCCTTCTTCAATGGACCCCTAACTTTCAATTATAAATTTCTCCTTTACAACATTAATTGTACAGCCAACTTTAACAGTCCATCATAATCCTCCTGCCTGAAATACCATCTCCCAGAAGTATCAATGACTTTAGACTGATAGCTACTCTCTGCCACTTACTAAAATATTTGAAAAAGGTCATTTACAAACAAGTAACGAGACAGCTTATTATGTGGGCTTTGAATCAAACAATATAAACATAATTTCTGTTTCTGTTTGTGGGTGACCTAAATGTGACCTATTATATTACATTTGTAATCACTTTAGCTACATTATTTCAGATAGCAATGAATGTAATCCCCAATGAGGTTGTTTGAAATTTTGCATTTCAAACTATCTCTTTGGTGATTATTCGTTATATCCTGAAGTATGCATATATCTCAAGAGTTTGGGTGCCTTGAAATATTGGCTTCAGAGTTTGAAAATTCATTTTTCAAATGTTGCTGGTGTTGGAATGCACAAGATCACAGTACAGTGGGTACTGAGGAATTTACCTTTTTGCCACTGGGGTGTGATCTCAAAGTTGGTATATTTAAGTGGAATAGGGGTGAAGGGGACCCTGCTTCCTTCAAAACTGTTTTGTTTTGCTACAAATTCTTGTGATTCAAAGTCTTTAGTTTTGAAATCTTTTTTATCCAAACTGTTTTTTCATCTATGACTTGGTGTTTTAACATTTTTTTAGTTTGAACACTTGACAAAGACTTGTGTGTGTGTGTGTGTGTGTGTGTGTGTGTGTGTGTGTGTGTATACCACACACACACACACATATATATATATATATATATATATATATATACACACACACACACACACACACACATATATATATATATATATATATATATACACACACACACACACACACACACACACACATGCAGACAGAGAAAAAGAGATTTTGGTTTGTGTGTGGCTTTAATTTCAGGATCTCAAACTTTTGTCTTTTCCAAAATCTGAATCAACTCTAATACTGAATTAATAGTTTCAAGTTTAAGATGTCCCAAAGATAATTTCTTTAAATGTTTGAGTCTATCCACATTAACTGACATATAAATGACATCATAGAATGTAATAAAAACTAAGTCAGATTCCTGTTAATATTAAGTTAATTCTCAGAACAGCTTTTAGTAGAAATTAAGTAAAGTAAAGGAGGCAGAAGATTTATAAACATTTTTATGGTGCTGTGAGAACCAAGGTAAAAACCTTCTTCTATAACCTCATCTCAGATAAATGAGGAGGGGCCCTTAACTGGCACATTAATAATTTGTCCAAGATGCATTTTCTCCAAATCTTACTTTGTTAAAATAAAAAAATATATATAATTTAATTAATCCCAGATTCAGCGTTATTTATTATTTCCCATCAGTTTGTTAGGCTTCATATTCCCAAATACCAATCTGAAACACTAACATTTAGGGTAAAACATAAAATGCACAGGCAACGTGTGGGTATACTGCAAAATCACATGAAACACTTGCTGGACAAGGTCAGGCAAACTGCATGGAGTCAGATAATTATCTTTTCAAATGAGCTTTAAACAGGACTAATTAAACATGTATTATTCAATCTAAGGGCAGAAGCAATAATCATTTATCAAGTATGCTTTATACAATACTTAACAAGGCTGCATCAGCCAGTTTTTGTAACATTTATTTTTTGTTTGCAATCTAAGAAGCATTTTTTTGTAATACACTACTGGCTTGGGTTAAACATTGTTCCCTGATGGTAGTGCTATCCCCTGTAAACTACATATTTTGCATGTGCTTGTTAAAACCAAAATATATATTCTGACACTGAGTGACTGAATAAAATGTCCCTTAATCCATCTGGTTTTCTTCTAGTACTGTCATTTTTGATTTCTTAAACTGGTATTAGCAGTATTGATAGCACTACCATCAGGGAACAATGTTTAACCCAAGCCAGTAGTGTATTACAAAAAATGCTTCTTAGACTGCAAACAAAAAATAAATGTTACAAAAGCTGTCTCATGCAGCCTTGTTAAGTATTGTATAAAGCATACTTAAATGATTATTGCTTCTGCTTTTTTCCCATTTTGTACATGATCAGGGTGTCATATCACACTTTGAGTCAAAGTTCACACCAACCAGTGGCTATTCCTATTTCAAGCAATCTTTGAATTTTCACTAGCTAAGTTACTTGAATGCCATACAATTACTCTTACATGCGGCACTGCACAGAGACATGTTATAATTGTACCATTTTGTTGGATAAACAGCTTTAATATGTGGTATAAAACATTAGAAGCACAGTCTCCAGAGGGTCATTTGATTAAGGTTAATGAAATGCATGAAGATTATACTTTTTTAAACCTTTTTCTTCCATTTCCCCAATGAAGTAGCAATATTGTTGGTAGTTTATATAAAGAGGTGCAGCCCCCCCCCAAAAAAAAAATGTACTTTAAGAAACTTCTTGACTACAGAGTTTTGCAGCACTGCTACCTATCTCAAACAAATTATAACATTTCGAATGGAGGGAGTATATCAGATATCATCCGGAGAAAGATTCCTGTCAGCTGAGCTAAGTTAAATATTTCCCCATTTCCTTTTCAGCGTGAATAGCCTCTGTGGCATTCATATATACCTGAAACCAAATCTAATTAAAAATGACACAGTCTTTATGGTGTTTTTGTATGACAACTATGGTGTCCTGAGCAATCACTGCGTACCTGTCAAACAGTACTGTATATTATGACCTAATCAAAATCAGTGATATGTCTGTGGCACTATTCATCACCATGAGACATAAATACTGATGAAAGGTTTTCCAAAAATCTAAATGATGGGGTTGCATTATCAGAACCACAAATGTTACCCTACCCAATGCAGCATGGATAATGCCAATTCAAAAGACTCACTAACTCAATCAAAATAAAACTTGATATCAAGATGGTTGACAATGATAATGACTTTTCCACCCACATCTGAAAAATTAGGAGGACGAAATAAGATGTGCAGCAGAACAGAAATATATTCCCATAAATGAAATGATACAATTTTAAGATATGTCTTTACTTAGTTGTATTACATTTGGAATAAAAAGAAATCATCTATATTTCTCTACAAACAGATAAATAAAATCAATAAATACACTGCAAATCATGTGTAATATTTAAAGGCTAAAATAATATATTTGAAGCAGTTAAATGATGGGAATAAAGTCGGTGTTTAGCTGCACTGAAACCCAAATTTAGGCATGCCAGTCTTGTTTATATTTTTTAACTGGATACACTGTTGTTACTGAAAGCAGTGTACTTATACTTCAGATAGCATCATCAACACAGCCTTTTATCCACTTTTTCATGGTCACAGTCCAGCATTTTGCATTACTGTTGGCTTCAAGTTGGGTAGGCTAGGTAGCTTTGCATAAAAATACCACCAAGACCACTGATCCAAGCAATAAGCAGATTTAATGAAACACTTACCCCCTCGGCTTACAAAGTCTTCCAAGAGTAAAAACACTACAAAACACAGTTTGCTTAAATACACCATACTTCATAAAACAATTAATCAATTAAGCCTACAATTTAAATCACATATTTCCAATTATATTCCTTGTTAAGTCCCAAAGGCTCCAAAGTACCATACTTTAAAATTAAGAGGGTTTTCTTTTTTAAAAGTTTGTATTTTAAAGATACACATTCACCTAAGCCAACTTGTAATTACTTAACAAGGAGTATTTCATTAAATCTGCTTATTGCTTGGATTAGTGGTCTTGGTGGTATTTTTATTTTATTTTTATTTTTTGTTTTATCTTAGTTGTATTTGTTCTGGTAGCTGTGTATGCCTTTTTCTCATAATTCCAAATAGTGTCATGGTCTGAGATATAACGTTTTTATGCTGTCATTACACAAGAAGTAAAAAATTATGTGTAGTTTTCATGAACAAAGAAGTGGTTTGTCACTGGAATAACAGCCTCCTTTAATAAAGTACATGGATGTTTCACCATATTTGACTCTTATTGACCTCAAGGTCTTTGGATCATTAGAATCTCTCCATCAAAAACAGATTCTTTATTTTCCTGGATGTTCCTATCCATTATGTCAGAAATTTTGTCTATCTTAGCCTATGTTGATATGTCCTCTTTTGCATCTGATCTTCCCCAGCATTAGTATTGTCTCTCATAAATCCTGACTTCATGTTACGTGCCTAAAGTACTTGAGTTTGAGTTTAAATATCAGACCTTCTAGCAAACAGCCTAGTTTGACTTTCATAAGCAGTGTTTTGATCTTCTTGGAGAGCATGACTGCCTTAAAAAACTCAAGCTATACTCTGTCGCATATCGTCTACTCAGAGGCAATCTCTGCTTAACATTCAAGGCCATGTCAAACCCAGAGCTGTTGGACATGCTACACTTAAAGAAATCCCAATCCCTCAGAGCCACATGCTCCAGGAATCTAAACCTTGTTATCACAATAAACAAAACATGCTGGAGGGATAGCTTCCCGACCCAGGGACTCCTCAGACTCTGGAATAGACTGCCCATACATGTCAAGCAGAGCACCTCTTTGGCCCTCTTCAAAAAGAACCTTTATGATTGCATGGGAGAAAGGAAATTCACCTAGGGGATCACATCAGTCGCCCTGCTAGACAGGGTTCCAGGGAAGTAAATGGTGTGAGAAGAAATAGCCAAGGAATTGTTATGGCTAGGCTTGTATAGGCCCTAGGGCTGATAGCCTGGTACCAACCTATGAACCTATGAAACCTATGGCATTTTCAAAACATTTCTCCAATACAGTTCAAAAGCACTGGTTTTCTGCTTCACAGCCTTAAAGTCCAACTCTCATAGCACAATATTACTATTATTTTGGTGGACCGTATTTTTAATCTTTAAAATATCATCCAGCTTTGTTTTATTGCAACGAGGCAAACCTTTAAATGTGATGGTTGCAGTCATTATCTTAGAGCTCTTTGATCTCAGAAAAATAAAATGTGTCATTATTGAGTAGCAAAGATATCATTTTTGCTTTCTTGCTTCAGCTTTATTTTCCTCAACAGCCTTTTCTACTCTTTCTCAATTTCAACAATCATAGTAATATTGTTTGCATATCGGAGATTGTTAATATTTCTCTAAGCTATCCTAATTTCAGAATTTGATTTCTGTAGACCATCATTTTTAATTATATATACAGCAAATAAATTAAATAAGGAGGCTGTCAATACATATACTTATTGCATTATTTTTCCAGTCTGGAACTGGACAATTATTCCACTATCATTCCTATCTGCTGCCTCGTGTTCTGTATACAGATTTCTCAGCTCAGGACACACACATAAGGGGAACCAGCATATCCATTTCTCCAAGATCATGCCACAGTTTGCTATGACCCATATTATCAAAGTCTTTTGAATACTCAAGAAAGAAGATAAGATTGTTGCCTCTGCTCCTAAAAAAAAAAAAAAAAAAAAAAAAACAACCTGTATGTATATTTACTTAGTTATTTACTACTTTTGGTAAATGGGGTAATCCAAATGGGATGTAGTCGTCTCTTTTCAGCAGAAGTTTGTGGAGAAAAGGTCCAGTTACAAAATATGCAGTTGCATACTATGGAGAAGAATGTAAAGCTTAAAGGTACTAATACATGACAAACCATTATACACAGTAAGGTTTAAAATGTCAGTTTACTGTTTTCCATTCATATGGGAGAAACATGAGATAGGAGGTATGAGAGATATGAGTTAAAAACACAAAGGTAGTGAGATTGTGTAAGAAATACATATTGTTGTCAGCTGATATAGAGATACAAAAGGTTCTAGTTAAGCTGAGATAAAAGATAATGAGCATGAATTGGATTTTTGTGGAGGGAAAACTTTTCAGAGGGTGAGTAGAAATGGCAGTAAGGCAAAGTAGCAGAGGAGAGTAGGATACTGATATTGAGAATTTGTTGTGTTGAAGTATATTGGGGTAGCGTATGTGTCTAAAGGTCAAGGTAGTCTACCTTGGGGAGCTATAAGAAAAGAGCAAAGAGTTTTTGAAGTGCTGTTTTAGCAGGATGTGAAGCAAGATAATATGCTCTGTTATCTGATTTTGATAGAGAGAGAATTTTAGATTTTGGAGACAATCTAAGAAGAAGGAGAAACAGCAAAGCAGTGGGTTTTAGTTATGGTTGATGAAGATGTGATTATACAGCATAACGATATTGCAGGGGTGTAAGGTTCCACTAAGGCTTGCAGTGCAGGAGAGTTTTGAGGTTTACAGACTCTACTATTAATAATCACTAAGTGGGTGATAAAGACTGTGGAAGTTCTAGCCACCTTAAGTATTTGAAGGCTAGGCAGTGGTGGATTTTTCAAATAAGTTAGTGGAAAATTCAATCCATGATTTGTTGGTGACCACCTCACAAGGCTTTGAGCATTACCTTAACAGCATGTGAAACAAGTATAACTGGTTTATAATTTCAACATTCATTATCATTGCTCTTTTGTTATGAATTGGCATACAAACTGAGCTTTCCCAATTGTTATCACTAATGTGTTTTCAGACATGTTAGCTAGTTCCGACCAAATGCACACAAGTATCATGTTTTCATGATTTTTAACAATTTAGCTGGGATTCCATCACCTCCTTCAGCCTAATTATTAGCAAAGCTTTTTAGGGTCCATTTAATTTCTTTCTGCAGGATGGGTCCCTCTATCAGTGATGTCAAGGTCCATCTTTTACATTACTGAATTAAATCCTTGTCACCCTCTCTTAATACTTTCTGATTCTGCTAGGACCCAGCTATCTTTGCTTTTTTCTCATGCCCAGGTTTCCTAGGAGTTTCACTTAATATTGTCAATATTCTTGAAAAGATTTCTTCTCTTTCTCATTCTATAAATTTCTTCCATTTCTATGCATATCACAATCATATAAGCACTTTGATTCCATTTTGCAATTTTGCAATTCTCTCAAACTCTGCCTTCAGTTTTACATATTTTTCTATCTCTACTGCCTTTAGCTCTTCTTCTGTTTTTTTTTTTTTTTCCTTAGCCACTTCTAAAGCCTCCACAGACAGCCATTTTGCCTTCATAAACTTTGTCTATTTGGATTTTTACTGATACATCTTAGAAATATTGTGAACTTCACTCCTCAAGTTTTCAGCTGCTCTATCCACCAGGGCAATTCCCTACAAAATCATAAGTGCAAAGTAAGTTATATTACATGAAGACAAAGCTGAGTGTTTGTCTAAACACCTACACTAAAAAGCTAAATGCATTTTGCATCTGAGGGTCATGACATACAATTCTGAGAATTTTGCTGTAGTATTTTATGTAATTTCACTGATATAATTATGCATTCATGGGCATCACAGTAGCCCTTTACATCTATTTTGGTGCTTTGTATTTTTTGTTCTTTGTCTTCCAGTAAGCGTATAAATGGTGCATTTTTCTGACCCACAGGATGCATCTAAATTATATTACTAGTGATTTCTTATGAATGAACTGAAAGTAATTCTACTTTCTTAGAAAATTATTTTCTTCTATTTTTTATGTATTAGGAAATGATTCACAGTCTACTTATTTTGAAAGGCAAGACATAGTTGAGATTCTGCTATCTGCCTTACATTACAGCTATTACATCAGGCAAACAGGTAGTTAAAAACTGAACATCTAGGGGTCCGGTTCTGAAAATTTCTCAATAGCATCTGACAGCAGGAACAAGATAATGTCCTTTTGAAGTTAGGGCCAAATTAAGGTCAGGATTGCTTTTTGAATTTGAGAACTACAGGATGTGCAGAACACTGATTTTAAAACAAAAAATGTAGCTTTCCATTCATATTACAGTAAGAAAAAAGTTTTCCAAATGATTAATATACAATTTTGTTGTGTTTTTTAGAGCTTTTGTGAGTATTTCTACAATATAAAATTGATCTTTCCTAAACATTTTATATGTTGAGATACACAAAATGGCATTATAATATATTTTCATTAAAATTCAAAATGCAACTGCTCCTTACACTGAGAGAAGAAACCCATTCTAGAGCTGTTCCATATTACAACTGCTAATGTGATTTATTGTTTGTTTAAGTGGGATGGCAGACTGGTACAAGTAGTTACTAAGTGGATCAACAAAGAAAGGTGGTAATTATTTAACTTAAAATTCTAGCATGAAAAAAATAATAACATACAGCAGTTTTTAATGCATACAAAACATTAAGCAGAATTACTAAAGCTATATAACATTTTTTTTTAAATTGGACCACATTAAGTGAAGTTTCTTTTGTAAACAATTTACATACGTGACAAATGCAGCACTTGTACTGTAATGCATATACTAGTTGTGAAGCAAAAACATTAGTTTAAATTATGTTGCTAGAGCTCAGAAATAGAAAATGCTATCCATTATCCCTACAGCAGTATCAGCAGCATTAACTGACATTTTAATAAAATAATGTTGAACCCTTTTTTACATAGGACTGTCCTTTGGAAAGTGATCAATAGTAAAGAGGTTAATGATAATTTTATTTTGAAAGTGTGTTCAGAGATGTACCATGAATCTTACTTGGTGCTCATCATATTTCACTAAATGACACAAGATACAAGTCTGCTATGATTTAAAGAGAGGCAAGCAGCTCATAAAAAGATTCAGAGACTTGAGTTTCATATTGAATAAGATAGCAATTTATGCCATAGTTGAGTTACTATTAATTTGACCTAAGTTAGGATAATTACACATATGTAAAAGGGTTGTCACCTTTATTGCTGTTGTGTGATCATATAATTAGCAAACATAAATAAGAGGGTAGAAGACTGAGTCTTTATTTTTTCATATTTTTTATTTATTTTATGTGTGTGTGTGTGTGTGTGTGTGTGTGTGTGTGTGTGTGTGTGTGTGTGTGTGCATGTGTGTTATTGCTTATCAAGCATGAAGCAAAGGAATTTTGCTGGGAGAATGATTTGCCTTGCTGTGCCAAAGGGGGAGGTTCACAAGGGCATGCCTGGGTAGGAAGTTTATATATATTTGGTAGCAAGGTTATGATCTATGTCAGTTTGGTGAAGTAACACTGCCTCCTCTGTTGCTTTGCCCAGCAAGCACATGTAAGTTTTTCCTTGTTATTTACATATCATCGGTTACATATGTTTAGTCAGACTTATAATTACATGATTATATAGCTATAATTTATGGCTTAATAATCTGTTTGCTCAAGGTATATGAATATGGAACTTGACAAGAAGAAATGTTGACATTAGTGCAGATTAGAATTTGTAGAAAAAATATCTAATTTAAATACTTCAATATATAAGTTTAATTAACTTTATTTGCACTGTCAGTGGAGCAATAGGAAGCACTCTCACCTTTGGTGCAGAAAGATCAGTTCTATTCCCTTTCCAGGTGATTGGATTGTAGACACTGAAGTACAGCATTAAGGAGGCACTGCACTCCTGAGTTTTTTGTCCTTTGGATGAGACATTAAACCAAGGTCCCATCTGCTTGAGTTAGTGGTAGCTCAGATCATTAACTAAAATGAGCAGGGGTAGTTCCTTGATCCCCTAACCAAATTTCTCACAGTAATATAAATACCTCCTTGCATCTTCCTGAAAAAAGGACAGTAGTCTAGTAGACCTAACCCAGTAAAAACATATATAGACAGATATTAAATAAAATAAATTAAATAAAAAAATATTTTTAGTTGTTGGTCAAGTAGCCACTAGCTTAAACCCCCTTTAATAGCTAATTTCTTAGGTTTTGCTAATGTATTTAGTCAGAAGCAATAAAAAGCTATGAAATAATATAGTAAAATATTTAAGTTTTATGATAACTTATTTTTAGTTTGGTTTGAATTAGTTCTTGCTAGCTGTGAGGTGATGACTCCTTGTTGGTCCCTGTATTATGTGCAGACAGTGACCTGATTCCTTAAAATCTTTTGCTGTTACTATTATTAATATGATTATTATTATTTTATGATACAAACATTTTAAGTTGATCATTTTAAGAAACTATCTGAAGTCTGCAGGTTTAAATGTTTCCTTTTGTCAGGGAAACATAGTGATCATGAAAAGAGAGTGACTGTGTCTCTAGGAAGGCATTAGCAGTGGGTCTAAACACACGTAAAGGAATACATAGCAGGGGGTGGCATGCAAAAAAGAAAAGAATTATCATGGGTGAGAGAGAGTCTTTACTCTGAACGTGCAGCTGGATAGGGCAAAAGGATTTTGATTTTGCCGGGGTTTTTTTCTTATATATTATGGCTTGGCCCTCACTTGATGCCCTGCTGAATTTATCAGAAGGATTCTTTAAGCGGGACAGATTGCATTGGTTCCAGCCCCATGGCTTCCATGGTTGAAAGCTATCCTGATTTTCTCTCATTTAGTGTACACTGATGGCATTGCTTCTTAATGTTAGGATTCAAGTGGAATGTTGGTCATGGGTGCATTTTGCCAAGGCCAATGATTTTCTGAACTTTGGTCAGAATATTGGTTCCAAGAACAAAAGAAAGAAATTACATTCCTGAAAATCATGCCCATCTGAGTAGCATGAGTTGTTTGAGCAGTTTTATTTGCTAACTGCAGGATCATTTTTCATTTTGATGAGCGAGTGTTAGGTTTAGTTCTTTCCAAGAAGTCATCAAAGTCCATCTGGGTGTAGCCCATGGTGAGTGCATTAGTATAGTTTAAAGATTAATCTTTCAAAGGCAAATATGCCAAGAAAACTCAACAATCTAGGAGACACTCTTTCTCTTTTGCATGTCCATTTGTTTTGTCAGCTAGCTGCAGAAGCTCACAGAAATATAACAGTCATCCTCTCTTGGTATGGTGGAATGGAGAAGAATGATTTTTCAGCTTATATGCAAATCTTATGCTGATAGCACAAAAGCCATATGGAATAACTTTAATCCCTTTCAGAGGTGCTACAGTGAAAGGATCTTGATCTCCCTCTTTGATGGCTATTTTTATTCAGTCCAAGTGCTGCAAGAGGAAGGCAGTTTGGACCATTTACATTCATTTGAGTGCTCTGACCATCAGATCTAAGGTTTTTACTTATCAGATTTCACTAAAAGTTGGTTTATCACAAGATGCTTAAAGGAAGTGAGAAGGGCCTGGGCAGAGCTAGATATTCTAGGATACCTACAGGTAAAGCATTGTTGCAGGCCATTTTGGGGGAACACATGATTTCAGATAGCTACAGCATTTATGCAGTGTTTGATCCATTTATTTAGGGCTTTTAGAGTGAAGGAGATGCTTTAAACTTTATCTTGGCAGGAAGTAACGATCACTGACAAATCAGTAGCTACTGGGGCCTGTATTTCAAACACTTACCAAGAGGTGAGAGGTTAACAGGTATTGCTATAGGACTACCCCCTTTACCTTTTCTGTCGAACATTAGTTTCATATGCTGTGGAAGGTTTTGTGCCCTGCCACTCTGCAAGCATTGGTCTATAAAATGCCTTTATGGACTCCTCTTATGCCCAAGGAATTAAATGAATATTTAAAGAAGGTGCTAATAAACCAGAATCTATCCTTGGTAGAGTATTTATCAACCTCCTTTTGAATAAGGATAACATCTGATCTAACTAAGGAAAGGAATTTTATACAGTTTATAAAGAGAAGAGGACATTGGTTCTGTTCTGCCTTTTTAAACTACATTTGGTTGTATCTTATTTGCTAATAAGTTTAAGAACAGCTATTGTTGTTCATATATTCATCATTCATGCAGCTGCAAGAGTGGAATGATCCACCCAATGATGCCACACTAGGGTTGTTTCCATCCAAAAATAAAGTAATGTGGAGCGGTGTTCCTGATATAAGAATTTTTAAGTTACTTGATATTGCAGAAGATTTCTTACAGGATATTGTGACTTCTTAAAATCTTGTTACTCACCCCGATGATAATGACTTTTTTTTTTTAAAAGAGGTAGTTGTTAACTAGCATGTCTTGTGAATAGTCAAAACTGAGGATCATACTTCCTGACTCTCTCAAAAAACTTACCTAAATACTAGAGACCTCCAAAACACAAGACTGCTATAACTAATACAATCCCCACAGCACCCATGACACATAGCAACACCGGTGTCTGACCCACCAAGCCTGTAAGGTAAAACACTCAAAAATCAAAATTTTCTTGTCAATGGAGACTCAATAGTGAGACACGCGGATGACCCATTCAACAAATTGGACAAGGAGAAAGTCACAGTCAGCTGCCTATCCGGTGCCAGGATTCATCAAATCAGTCATGCACTCAGGTCTCTCAACAACAAGTACTGTTATGACTGTCATAGTTCATGTTAGTGTGAACAGCCTGAGATGTACCTTACTGGACTATATGAAGAGATGCATGGTTGAGCACTCTGAGTATGTGTCCCAGGCAGTTACATCCCTAGCCTCGAGTAGCACAGTACCCACACCTAGAATAATGCCCTATTATAAGCCAAAAATGATTGCTTTCAATAAATGGCTTGGTTTTTGGTGTTATTAAAATGGAAACCAGTTCCTGTTAGCCTGGGAAGCCATGGTCCACAAACCTTGCTGCTCTGCCAGAGATGGTTCTCACCTGGCACTTCTAGGCTTTTGGCTGCTGGCAAAGGCTCTTGCCTCGTCCATAGTGCCATTTTAGGCAAGGTCTCGAAAACAACATTACCGACACAAAATTATCCAACCAGAACAAAATAAGGGTCATGCTGCTAAATGCTTCGAGTTTAAACCAAAAACTGCTTTCCCTGGAAGCATTTCTATCACTAGAAGATGTAGATGTCTGTGCAGTCACAGAAACCTTGTTCAAAGCCTAGGAGAGTACCCCGGCCTTGAAAGGCTATAGTGCCTTACACACCTTTAGACTGCAAAATGAACATGTGAAAACCAAAGGAGGCAGTGTTTCTATCTATATTACAGATAAATTCACTTCCCGTCTAGTTAGACTGGATAAGTCCATGGAGTTACTCCATGTCCAGGTTATAGTAAGACCCCCATTCAAGTCATAGCCAGTTATACATCTCCATCCATAGGTCATGACACCCACAAAGCCTACTTGACCAAACTGCAGACAATCCAAATTTTACCAACCACTCTGGTTATGGGGGATTTCAATTATCCCACCATCAACTCGGAAACCTACGCTAGCCCCAACTTGCTAGTGCAAAAGTTCCTTGACTTTGTTAATTCAAATGCCCTGGAAAAAAATATTCATACCCTGACAAGAAGAACAGACATTCTAGAGCTGGTCATCACTAACATGTCAAACAGATGCACTGTCACAACTGTCAGACACTCATTGGTTAAATCTGACCACAAAACAGTCAACTTTGAGCTGGCACTAACACTAGAACTCACAAATGTTGAAATCAGACTAAAAAACTTAACCGAGGCAAAAATATACCCTCCTAGGCAAGGGTATAAATGCACTCCAAGCCCACCCCAAGCTGGAAGTGGTAACTGCACCAAAGCTTACACTACAGCCCGATACAATCATTTGCATAACTGTATAAATGATGCTGTACTAGAAAGAATCAGAGCCAGAACCCCAAGGAAAAACAAGCTACCATGATGGACATCCAGAATCAACAAACTTTACAATAAACACAAAAAGTTGCTGTCCAAGAAAACAAAGGCAAGGCCCCAACAATGGAAAAGCAGCCTCCTCAGCCTCAACAGGCAAATAAGACAACTTACAAGTCCTCTACAGGCTAATTTGAGAGAAACTTAGCAAGTACAACCAGAAGTCCTTTTTACAGCTAAGTACGTAGCCTAAAAAGTAGGACTCAAGCATGTGCAGAACTAGTGACCAAAGGTATCACACACACTGACCCCCACAGAGATAGCAAACCTGCTAGCGGATAGGTTTGGCAGAAATTTCACTCCTTTATCTCCTCCTAACTAATCACAAACCTTCCCTCAAACTACTAGTAAATATGCTATACCCACTGCAGTGCAGCACAAAATAAAGCAAACACTGGTCAGCCAGTGTAATTCCACAGCAATGGGTATAGTGTGTTTACTAGTAGTTAATTTTGTCCATGCTTACCTCCACCTTACATAACTGAAGAGAAGGTCCTCAAAGCCTTGTCCAAGGCAAAAAACACAGCCTCTATGGGACCAGACATCATCCCAGGCTGCCTTCTAAATAGGCTAAAGCACGAACTAGCATCACCATTGAGTACCCTTTTCAATCATAGCCTAACCTGTGGAATGAAGAACAGCAACAGTTATTCTCCTCCACAAAAGTGGCCTAGCAACAGACCTGGGGAATTACAGACAAATAAGCCTGACTAGCCTCATCTGGAAAGCCATAGAACATATCATTATGGACCTCATAAATAAAGACATGAGTGACCTCCAAAACCTGGATCCTACCTAATTTTTCTTCGTCAAGGACATATTCTGCCTGTTCAAATTGAAAGCAAAGGAATGCATCATCATTCCCTTTAGCACAAACAATGTCCCTTCAAATGATCAAATCAACAACAATACCCTAAGTACCCATGGTGTGGCAAGGGACCTGGGATCACAAGTTAACAGCAACCTTAACTTCAACCACCATGTGTCTACTGTAGTAACGAAGGATATCTACATAGCAGGGACGTCGAGAGGCATACGCACTGTACTGATTTCAGTACAACTTTTTTAGAAGGGGAGGGTAGCTTTTTTGAAAAAAAAAAAAAAAAAACGTATGCTTTTTAAAGGGTGTTGGCTCCTTTAAGGAGGATACCAACCAGTCGGAAGTGAGCTCACATCATGTCCGGCTGTGCGAGCGGGGAAACAATCGCAAATGGATTATCACTGCAAGATCGCAAATGGATTATCACTGCAAGCTCACAAATGGATTATCGGAAGGCAGTCATCCACAACTGAAGTAAGTGTGTGGATTATCATTGCGAGCAATGAGGCAATCATCCACGATTGAAGACAGGTAGGGTGTGTGTGTGACTGAAGTAAGTTGCAAGCTCACAAATGGATTATCGGAAGGCAATCATCCACGACTGAAGTAAGTGTGTGGATTATCACTGCTAGCAACCATCCATGATTGAAGACAGTGGGTGTGTGATTGAAGTAAGTTGCAATCATCCACGACTGAACTTCAATCGTGGATGATCGCAACTTACTTCAATCACACACCCACTGTCTTCAATCGTGGATGATTGCAACTTACTTCAATCACACACCCACTGTCTTCAATCATGGATGATTGCAAATTACTTCAAGTCACACACCCACTGTCTTCAATCATGGATGATTGTAACTTACTTCAATCACACACCCACTGTCTTCAATCGTGGATGGTGTTTGTTATGTATTTTTATAATGAGGTTTGTATGTTTAAAGAATGATTTACTATTTAAAATGCTAATTGATTCAAGTTTCTTATTGGTGCTATTTGAATGTAAATGGAATTAAATTACTGTTCTTAACATAGTATGTCCATCTGATGAAGTCTGTTACTTACAGGATGAAAACGCATTGATTTAACTTCAAACATTAATTAATTTTTACTGACTTTAATAAAGTTCCTGGATACTATGAAAAAGTGTCTGATTCCTTCCTTGAGTGCTCTATTGTGTTTTTGGTTGGTGGTTTTGTTTTGAGCACTCATCCATGTGTGTATTACTTTTGGTGAAGTGTAGGACTAGGGTTAGGGGCAAGGTTCAGGTTAGCACACATTTGTAAATGAGTCTTTAATTTTACTTGCAATAGCAGCTATGTTGGTATTATATAAGGGATACTCTGCCTTGTCTCTAACGCACTTTAATAATATATTTATTTGCTTATTGTGAAGTATGAAAAAAAGTTTTCCTGAAAGTGGTTTTGCTTCATCCTGTGGCTGTGGAACCACTCCAATGTTTGTTGATAACATCTTGCAATCACACCTTTACTTTTCAGTTTTCTGATGTAATTAAAGAACTCCTTTTTATGCTTTCATCCTTTGTGATCAAAGTGAATCCATAGTTAGAGCTTAACAATATTATAAGAAAAGTAAGATGTTTCTGTGCTTTATGTAATCTACATTTACTTTTATGAAAGATAGGTAGTACTTATTTTTTCTGTTGTGTGTCTTACTTATGTTGAGATATTACGAAAGAGAATTTTTGCTGAAATTACCTGTATATTTGTATAATACTTTTATGTGTCCATGAATGTAGACGTTAATGGTATTGCAGGACTCACTAACAGTATCCTGAGCAGACTTATTACAACCTTGTCTTATGTGTGTCTTGAACACTATAACAGTATGCCAGATTAGCCATTTGCCTATACCAGGGAGACCACTGCAAGGAGGCAAATTTTAATAACAGTATGCTTTAGTCCATATATCTTGATCAAAATCCCTATCAAATGTTTGAACCCTAAAAATCTAAATGGCTGTCATGTTAAACAGTAAGGATTTTTAAACCATTGTTTTGATGGGGGCTGTATTTTCCTGCATTACAGATGTGGGAGCAAGCCCCATTACCCCCATCTTCTAGGCATACTATGTCTAGGACTTCAGAGGTCACTGAAGCTTGGGGAAGGGGACACCATTTCCATTGTCAAAGTTATGGGCATTTGAAGTTCCTGGCTTCATTCATATTGCAGGCAACATCTTATGCTCTGCATGTTGATAGAATTCAAGTAGAATTGATGTATAAGTGTAGCCTGGTATCAGAAACTACAGCAGTAAAGTATTTTCCTCCAGAAAGGCCAATTTCACTGTATGCTGTCAAAGTTATAGAAGTGGCAAAGATAGAATGAACATGACTTCTAAATTTGATATAACCCTTTTTAGAAGGTCTTGTGATATTTATCTTTCAGATAAGTCACACCTTTATTCATTTCAGAAGACCAGAGTTTATTCAATTAATTTTAAATGCTAGAAATGGCCAAAGGTCCAGCTGATAACCAGTTACATTAGGTTACAAGGTCATTAATCTAAATACTTTCATAGGTAATTACTAGGCTAACAACTCCAGGGGACCTTTTTAAGCCTAGCCATGCTTCCCAAAGGTGAGAATCAAACTCTGTACCTTGTGTCTGTAAGGTAAACACCTTACCCAATATGCCAACCCCCCAACCTTCAGCTCATGGTAGTCCTTCAGTAAGTCAGACAGTAATGTAGTTATTCACTTCTCAGATAATGACACAATATGGATCTCATATGAATGCCTTAAAGCTATTAACACCTTTGACAAAAGTTTTTGTGGTTGACACAGTCCCATAAGTGAGGGTTATGAGGCATGGATTATGTATTGACAGGACCGCACCCTCCATTCTAAGTCACAAGGCTCGTGGGTGTATTTTTATCAGGGTGTAACCCATACATCAATGTGTATTAATGCACTGGGTTTCCCTATAGGAATACAAAATGATAACTGAAATGAACAAAAGGGAGGTAAGTAGTTGAAGAAATAAATAAGTAAAAAAAATGGGAAAAACAGTCCCTCTGACTACAGTGCTTTTGACATTTTGAATTACACACACACACACACACACACACACACACACACACACACACACACACACACACACACACAAACAAACACACACACACACACGAAAGGGGGGTAAGTAGCAAATTTTATAAATGTAGAACTGCACAGAACATTATGTTGAGCTTTCATGTTAACATGCAGCCAGTTATCCTGTTAAATATTCATCAGCAAAGGAAGTACTGCAGACATTCAGGTACTTTTAGATTTGTTTTATTACTATATTTGGAGATATTTGTATGTGTCAGCAGCCCTACCTGTGAATATGAGATGAAGTTTCAAATAGTTATTGTGTACTTTTTTATGTACATTTGTTAAATGGATAGGTACCAGGGAACCTTTAGTTCTTTTTCAAGGAAGACTTGTTATTTTAAACTAACAAGGAGAAGTTTTGGCAGGACACTGGGAGAAATTCCTTTCCTTTTCTGTCATTAACATCTTTTTTTTATTTTAAACACATATATTAAATTATCACTTAAGATACAGGCACACATACATTAATAGAAAAAAAACAACCCATATTAACATTTTTCAATTGCATACATTATATATTACATATGTGTTTTCTTTTTTTATAATATTCAGTCTAACTTTACATAAATCACTCAATTTCTGCCTTTCGTTAAACCTCACTCCTCCTTGTGAACATCATCATCAACATCTTTTTTCACATTTTCTACATGGGGTCAGGATGCCATGTCAACAGTTGCTATGTCTCTTGTTTCAGTGCCACTCTCCCACCTTCTTTGACAGTCAGCCCTATCTATCACAGGGCTTCTCTCAAAGTTTATCCACCTCTTTGCTGGATGTCCTCATTTCTTCTTGCCTTCTTCTTGTCTATCCCAAACCTTCTTCTTCACAGGATTGTCTTCTGGTTCCCTGCTCATGTGCCCAAATTACCATAATTTGTTCTTTTTGACCTTCTTTGCATTTGAAGCTACTTTGGCTTTTGCTCTGATGTCTTCATTTCTCTGTCTCTCCCACAGTGTTCATCCTACCACCCTTCTCAGTTACTTCATCTCCTTCACTTCCAGCTTCCTCAACTGGTCTGCCTTTACTGCCCAAGTTTCTGTACCATACAGTACCATTGGTCACACCAGTTTTGTATGCCTTAGTTTTCAGCTTCTTTGACATTCTTCTGTCACATACCAACCCTGTGCCAGTTGGCTGCAGCCTCTCTGATTCTAGCTTTGACCTCTTCATTCAAACTTTCCTTCTCCTCAGCCACCCCTCCCAGATACTTGAAGCTGTTAACCTGTTCCACTATCCCCCCTCTATCTCAATTCTCAGCTTCTTCTGATTTCCCCAGTTTGCTGTCATTACAACTGCCTTATCTGTACTCAGTTTCATTCCAAGTGCCTTCAGTTTTGCATTCCATCCCCCTGTCCTTTGCTGAAGTTCTTATATTCATAGTTTCATAGATTAGTACTAGGCTAACTGCCCTTGAGAGCCATTTAAGCCTAGCCTGTGAGAGTCAAACCCTGTACCTTGTGTTTGTAAGCAAACACCTTAACCATTAGGCCATCCTCCCAACCCCCTCTGTTACAACTTCTTCTTGCTCAGAGTCTGCCTGTAATGCCACATTGTTTGCATACAGAAAACTTGTTGATCTTTCCCTACCAGTCTGGTTGCTAATGTAGTCCATCACCACTGTGAATAACAGTGGGCTTAATGTTGGACCCTGATTCACACCCACTCCCATTAGCAACCCATATGTGAAGACAGTGGGTGTGTGATTGAAGTAAGTTGCAATCATCCACAATTGAAGTGTGTGTGTGAAGTATGTTGCAATCATCCACGATTGAAGTGTGTGCGTGAAGTAAGTTGCAATCATCCACGATTGAAGTGCGTATGTGTGTGTGTGTGTGTGTGTGAAGTATGTTGCAATCATCCACGATTGAAGTGTGTGTGTGAAGTAAGTTGCAATCATCCACGATTGAAGTGTGTGTGTGTGTGTGTGTGTGTGTGTGTGTGTGTGTGTGTGTGTGTGTGTGTGTGTGTGCCCCCCACATAATACACCCGCTGGCTATAGGTGTTCAGGCTCAAACCCTGTACCTTTGCTTCAGGGTAAGAAGAGCCTAAAGTCCCTAACCACCACCATTTCTTTACTTTGTTAAGATTTGCTTTTCTAATGGTTGTGAGCTATGGTGAGAAGTGAGAACTGAGAACTGAAGTTGTATTTCTCCCATTATTGTTTTTGTTGTTTGTCCATGTTTTTATTGCTAAGGTGTGAATTGAGAACTGAATTTGTATTCCCTCATTATTGGCTTTGTTTGTCCAGGTTTTTTGTGCTAAAAGGTTGAGAGCTATCTAAATGATAGCCATTAAGTTTGTCTTCCTATTTTTCAAACTGCTGATTTAGCATTGTGGTATGTTGCACAGACTATAGTGCATATGGTTCTGGGTTCAAGACATGCATCGTGATAACACAACATTTTATTCTAGCAACTTTCCAAAATTATACAAGCAATGTTTAAAATGTGTCCCTGTTTTTTGGGCTTTTGCCCCCCCCCCAATAAATGTTGGCTTTTTCCAGATTTCTTGTGCTGCAAAGTTCAGAGATACAGCTGAGTGTTGACATTTTACAAGGAGCTGAGAGCTGCAGGGGAACTTAAGTTTAGTGCTGCTTATGCTGAGTCTGCTTGTACTGTTAATAGCACAACAGGTAGTGTACTTGCTTTTGATGCAGAAGGCTGTGGGTTCTTCTCCCACAGTAGGTAGATGCATTGCTGATACTGTACTGTGTTGTAAAGGGGGGTGGATGCTGTAGTCCATTTTGGCGAAGATATCTAGTAGTAACTATGAACCTGTTATCAGTTTGCCATCCATTCCCTATTGCAATATTACTAGCGTATCATTGTTTTTAATGCAACATAGGCAATATATTCCTCAAGGGCAACAGGCACATTATTTGTAGATGAAACCATGAAATATAAAGTTGTTTGCTAGCAGCAGCCTCTTCATTAGTTACAGATTTCTCTAATGTGGAATTATGTAGATGGCTTTTACTAGTTCAGATATTGTGCATATTTACTGATACTGGTGGACTGTAGAAGTTTGAGTAGACTTTTATGATGGAAGGTTTGAAAAAAGCACGTGTATGTTTCATGTGCAAGGGGCCTATGATTTGAAAACAGCCCAAAGTTAATCTTTATCTGCCACTGGCACAATTTATTTTCTTTGAATGTGGGTTTCAATGCTGTTTCAATGAATGTGAGTTTCAAGGTCAGAGAAGATTTAATGCTAAGTTTAGTTTCATTGTGAGACTGCATTGCTTTGTTTAGCAGATATTTATTGGTGTTCGTGCTGTAAAATGCAAAATAAAACTTTTCTGGCAAATCATTTAGGAATGAAGTCACTAAATAATGACCGACGTTAAGTTTCAGACATCATAATCTTCAGAAAAATGCATTCTAAAGCAAGACCTGATATTCTATCAACTGTCTTAAGTTTATACAAGGTCAATTTTTAGTACTGTTTGTATGTTCCCCCAACATATTTGGCCTTGTCCAGATTTCCTGCATTAAAAGGTTGAGAGGTATGTGCAAATAAATCGCTTTATAGAATTAGGAGTATCCAAACCTCTCAACTGTCCCCAATTTTGGCTCAAAATGTTGCTCTCCCCCTAATAATCTCTCCGCAAAATAGCAATTTTGGAAGAAAACGTGGAGGGTTTACTTTTATAAATAACTGTAATGATCAGAATTATTCATTACTTTTATTTCAGAAATGCATGTAGATTCTCTAATTTTGTCAGCTGCTCTGAGTTAACTGTGCTCATATTAAAATGGTGTCCCTTCTTTCACAGGTTCCCAGCTGTATTGTCTGGCAATTTTATATTTTTGCATTACATTTTTGGTCCGTTTTTCATAAAATTGTGGTTTTCTGGCAAATTACTGGCAAATTGTTAAAGACTGAAGTTAGAAAATAATGGCAGACATTTGAGTTTCAGATTTCATACCTTTCAGAAAATTCGTACTAATGCAAGACCTACTACTATTCTATTATCTTTCTAAGTTTATAAGAGCAATATTTAAAAAAATGTCCTTATTTTTAGGCCTTTCCCTCAGTTTTATTTATGAGTTTGTTGCTCTAAGAGGTTGAGAGGTGTGTGTGTGTGTGTGTGTGTGTGTGTGTGTGTGTGTGTGTTAGGTAGGTTGGTAGCATACCTCTCAACTGTCCAAATTTTGCAGAATGTCCAGATTTTTGCCCCATATTTTTTGTCTGTTCCTCATAAATTTTGTGATTTTCTAGAAAATCATTGAAGGCTGAAGTTGCTAAATAATGACAGACATTTGAATTTCAGACTTCATGTCCTTTAGAAAAATTCATACTAGCACAAATCCTGTTATTCTAGCAATTTTGTCATACTAGCACAAATCCTGTTATTCTAGCAACTTTCTAAGTTTACGAGAGCATTATTTAATATCTGTCCCTGTTTATTTTAGGCTTTGTCCATATTTCTTGCACTAAGAGGTAGGTAGGGGTGTATGTGTGAATGAAACATCCTAGTTAGGGGTAGCAGGTGGTTAGTAATTTACTCAAGCTCAAAACCTGTACCTTAGTTACAGAAAACAAAAGCATAAATTCTCTACCCCAACTACCATGCTGCATTTTTCAAAGAACTGACATTTCAGGTTAATTTTCAATTCAAGGAACCGAGTTTGAGTGAATTTATATTATATTACTGAAGAGGCATTACAGTGAATGCCTCTTCATCGACACTAAAAGAGCGAACCGTGAATTACGAGAATGGCCGTAGCTTGGCTGGGGAGGGGGTAGCAGTTTGAGAGCTGTGAGTACAAATTTGAAAATCCTAGCTACACCCCTGCTACATAGCACATGATTTGTAAAAGCATCGTCTCGAGAGCAAAAGAGGTTATAACCCTTCTATACTCGGCACTAATCTGGTCCATAATTGAGTATAACACTCCATTCGGCATGTACTGTACATAGCACCTGCAGCAATTAGAGAGACCTCAAAGGTTTCTAACAAAGATGATCAAGGGGCTCCAGCATGTACCTTACATAAACCCACTAAAGTCCCTGTCACTATACTCTATGTCATATAGACTTAACACAGACTTATGCCTGGCCTACAGAACAATCCAAGACCCAAACCTAATGAGTACAAAAGCTACTGGAAAGTATGGGAGAAAGAAGGCTCAGAAGACTACTCCATAAACCCATGAAGGATGGCCCAGGAAAAACCTGATCTGGTCCTGGAAATGATGTCTGACTTGTAATGTTTAGTAAAAGTGTGAACAAAAGACCAAGTAGCAGCTTCCAATATGGATGTAGTATCCAGATCATTGAAAAAAGCATCAGAAGAGGCCACTGTCCTAGATAGTGAGCACAAACAGAAGAGGAAGGTTGATTGCCATGAAAAGAATAGCAAAAAGAAATGACCTTAGAAATCCAGGAGGAGATGGTTTACTTAGATAGATACCACCAAACCCAATTTCCTAGCGTGGAAGAAAATTAAAATTTGCTGATTTCCGACATGTTTTTGTCTTTTCCATTTAACATCTGAGCTAAGCTCTCTTTGAAAATCCAAGGTGTAAAGTGCTTTTTCACTAGGATTTTGTGGAGAAGTGAAAAAGAAGATGAATGGACGGATTCAAAGAAACATCATTAACAACCTTGGGCATAAAAGAAGGAATGGTACAAAGAGACATACTGTCCCAGTGAAAAAGCTGAAAAATTGGGACCAGCATGAGTGCTTGAAGTTCAAAGACCATCTTGGAAGAAGTAAGAGCTGCCAACAATACAATCTTCCAAGTAAAATATTGTAGGGAAGAAGAAACTGCACACTCAAAAGGGGACTGGATCGATTTCTCAAGAACAAAATTAAGATTTTCTTACAAGCTGAATAGGAAGGACACCTTTAAAAACTGTTTGACGTCAAAACTATAAGCTGAATGTGGATTTCATAGGCAGACAGGTAGAAATGGATGACAAACTTTACAAGATGAATAAGCCAAACCAAAATTGAGCAACTCACACAAATGTGAAAGGGACCATAAGAAGCCCTACAGAAAAAAGGGTCCAGGTCAAGACTGACACCCCAAATAGAAAATCTCTTCCATTTAGTCACATATAATTTTCTAGTAGAGGATATTCTGGTCTCCTGCAAAACCTGAAGAACATCCTCAGAAAATTGGTGCCTGAAAGGAATAAAAACCATATCACTAAAAGGGTCAAATGAAGAGTGGACAAGTGCGGGTGAATGAGACCGGACTTTTCCTGTGTGACAAGATCCATCCTCTTAGGTAACTTGAGATGATTGCTCCTGGATAAATGAAACAGAAGGGAGAAACACTGCAGTCTGGGCCAAAAGGAAGTCACCAGCAAGATTTTCATTGCATCCTACAAGATCTTGTGCAGCACCTTAGGTAGCAGAGGAAGATGGGAAGAGGCATACAGAAACATCGCCTTCCAAGAAAAAGACATAGCATCCACTTTCCGAGCTAGCAGACTCTGCACTTTGGATCTGAACTGAAGAACTGTTTCTGTTCAGAGGGGAGACAAAAAGATCTGCCTACGGACTATCACACCAATGTGCAATGTTCAGAATTAACTCCCTGTGAAGCATCCATTTCTAAGTATTTGTCCTGGATCTCCTCAAAGAGTCTGCCACCAGATAGTTCTCTGAAGGACTGTAGACTGCCTGGAGAACCAGGTGATGGCAAGCTATAAACTTCCAAGCTTGAAGAGCCAGCCTGCAAAGAAGGTAAGAGTTCATGTCCCCTTGCTTGTTGATTTACCATATGAAAAAAAAAAAACCTTTGCAGGGCCAGAAACCAAAGGGAGTAAAAAGTCTGGAGAACTAGAAGGAAAGCCCTCATCTCCTTGATGTTCATATAGTCTGCCAATTTGTTCATGCTACCAAAGGCCATGGATATTTAGGTTATTGCAGCAGGCTCCCCAAATGTAATTAGAAGCATCTGGGTACAGTTCCAGGAACTGTAGAAAGACTAAAAGCAAAGCAGAGAACTGATAATGACAGGAATGAAAAAGAGAAATGTAGAAGCTTCCTGAAGAGTGGGCGAATAGAAATATTGAGGTAGACATCTTTCAAATTGAGAGATACCAGAAAGGCTTGAGGAAGCAGTAGAGGGAAGTCTCTGGAGAAACAACATCCTTAAAGAAGGAACCATAAGAAAGGTGTTTAGAATGGACAGGTCTAGTATGGATCTCCATGACTCCTCCTTCCTGGGAACCAGAAATATTCAGGAATAAAAATATGAGAGAAGAAGACCATTTCAAAGTCCTCCTGTTCCCCCAGATTCTGTAAAACCTAAGCAAAATGAGGGATCTGGCAAGGGGGAGGCTAAGGCAGGCCAAAGACTGAAGAAAGGGATTTTCAAGCCACAAAATAAACATTCTAGATAATGGAGAGTACCAAGGCATCTGTAGATATCTGTTGCCAAACAAGAAAAGAGTAGGTCTGAGGGATAGAGGAATCTGTCAGAGGGGAGGGGATGCTGGATGTCAGGGAGTGGCAGATTGTCAGTAAAGACAGGCATTTTGGCCCCTAGAATTCTGATGGAACTTGTCTGGTACAGAGGAGACAATGATTTGCTTCAAATCCTGCATAACCTTATCCTTAAGAGTTTTAAACAATTCTACAGCAGAAGTACCAATAAAGGAATCCAACAGTTTGGCCTTAGTGTCTTCAGGTAAGGCCATAAGATGTAGCCAAAAGTATCTCCTCATGACAGATCAAGATGCACAGGCCCTAGAAGAGACACCAGCAGCAACCTAACTGCAATTAATGGCAAAACTCAAAAGAGAAAGGGCAGAAGTCTTACTGTTTGAATCAGGCATATTAGTCAAAATCCCCCAAGATGGGCCAGAAGAGCCAGGATATATCCAGCCATGTAGGTCTTATAATTAATGGCCCTGAAGGCCAAAGTAGGAGAAGTATACAACTTTTTCCCCATACCTCTCCATAGCAAAGCTGTTCTTGACAGAAGGTAAAAACTTGGAAGAAGATAGTTTGGAATGGTTATATGTGGACATGGAAATGACAGCAGGATCAGATGAAAGATGTTTATACAAAGACTTATGATCATTGACTTTATAAAATCTGTCTCATTTCTTAAAGGTTGGAGGTTGAGAGTCTGGAGCCTGAGAAGCCGAAGAAAAAAGTATCCAAAAGGACAGATAAATTGGAAGGAACTGCAGAAGGTTGGGATGAGTCCATTTTCAAGGGTTCACAATATCTTTTTTTGAACATCAGACACCTGGGAACAATCCAACTTAAAGTGTAATTCTTCAAAAGGAAAATAAGTGGAGAGAAAATCTTCATCATCAGACCCCAAGGTAAGAAGACATTGGCTTTCTGAGAAGTATGACACCAGAATCCAACACTTCATCAGAAGAATCAGAACAAACAGGCCTTCTGGAAGAGATGGGAGACCAGGGGTCCAAAGCAGGGACAGATAGCTCTTGTGGGGGTTTCATGGCCATGATGGGATTGAAAAGCCTCTGAGTAAAGTCCTGCCACTGTATGTGGGGATCCTTAGCACCAGGGGAAGCATACTTGTTTTTGTTTCTTTATTTAAAGGAATATTTGCTTTAATAAATCTGGTTGGTTCAGATCACTGCCTAGATTTGATAAAGATATGAGTTCACAGGTTCATAGGTGTGTACTAGGGTAATGGCCCTGGAGCCTTTACAAACCAATTCCATAGAAGTGCCCTGGCATCATGCCACCCGACATTTGTTTCCAGTGCCTCTATCAAGTAGAACCACTGGAGTGATCCCCGGGGTGTACTTTCTATTTCCCATCCACTCATCAAGACATGTATGGGAAGTCTATTCCAGAGTATGGTCAGTATCTGGGTTATGAACCTGTCCTTCCAGCATGTTCTGTTAATTGTGATAATGAGATTGAAGCCTCTGGAGCATGTGGTGTGGAGGGAATGGGATTTCTTTAGATGTAGTATTTCTAACAGAGCTGGGTGAGACATGGCTTTGTAAGCCAAGCAGAGATTGCCTCTTAGTAGATGATAAGAGACAGAGAATAGCTGGAGGTTTTTTTTTAGTCTGTCCATGTAGGACATGTGTTTAAGGCCTAGGATCCTCTTCATGAGGTTCTTTTGTGACCTTTCCAGCTGTTGCATGTGCCTAGTGAAATACATGCCAAATGGAGCATTATACTCAATGATTGCCCTAAAGAGGGAAGAGTAGAGAGAGAGAGAGAAGGAGAGAGATGATGTCCTCTCTGTTCTATCTGTTCTCTAACTAATACTCAGCTAGGCCTAACAGATATAATTAGTCATGGTTTCCCCTCTACATGTGCACCAGATATATGCACAGCCTGAGTGGGCTTGCAGCTAAACAGCTC
>NC_056748.1:678888650-678956805 GCF_019279795.1 Protopterus annectens
ACTGAATACAAAACAGCATGCTACCACAAGTGATTTTAGCAGCCCATGTAAGCTTTATTGAATCTGCGCTTTAGTACAGGCATTAGTGAACAGATGAAAAGGGGGTGTACCAAAAGTCCATCAAAGTGGTTAGTAAAGTAGGTCCTAAGTAAGTAACAAACTAAACAAACATTCAAGCTAGACTGCTGATTGTGGATGGGTAAATTCTGCTGTGGATCTTCCATTTACTACACAAAATACCTCACTTTTGCTTCATACATGTGATCAAAGTAGATTTTTTTTGTTTTTTATTAATAAGTATGTAGGCAATGAAGTCCTCTAGATGTATTGGCAATTCAAGAGGGAGTGTACTTTTACTCAATGTCTTATTTTCAGCCTTGATTTATTTGTTTCCAGAATGTTTTTATTTATTTTATAACACAATACCTTAACATTATAGTAACAAGAAAAAGCAAATAAAATATATATAATGTCCATAACAACTAAAAAAACAGTATACATAGGAGAACATTTAATATTTCTCTAACAGATTAGACAATTTTGTCCAAGCAATTAAATGTGTTGTGTTGTTAGGCCTTGCTTTTATAGTAGCAATCTCATTCTTACAAATGTATTTCACAAGATGAATAAACTCAACTTTAAAGACAAGGGTAGATTGGGATTTCCAGGTTTTAGTAACAATTTTCCTTGCTATAGAGAGGATAAACCATAGTAAAAATGTTTGTTTTTTAGGAATGACTTCAGGAACAAGAACATTGAAAAGGATAAGGGAGTCAGAAATTGTACAGTTGTCATTCCGCATAGCTTTACAAAGATATTTAAAGTCTAATCAAAATGGGGAAATTATTTTGCAATTAACAACCACACATGTCCAGTCAGCATCATGGTGTCCACATCTCCAGCATTTCATTTCAGCTTTCTTGTACATTATTATTAGCTTATGTGGAGTGAAAAAACATCTATGTAAAAATTTCCATGTGTATACATACCAGAATAGGGAAGATACGGATTCCTTCACTGACTGTAAGTTTTTTTTCTTTTTCTGAGAATACTTATCTATTAACGTCACATGAATAATTCCAAAAAGAAGCAGCTATTTTGCTAAAATTATTTCTGAGAATTTTATAAATAACAAATATGTATGAAGTATTCTTGGGTTAGCTATTAGTAATTGTTGAGATAAAATCCAAGAATTTCAAATTACTCTTATTGTATGCCTCTAATGAGGGTACAAGGTTAGTATGTATAAAATCCTTAAAAATGTGGATGTCCAGCCAATTGCAATTTTGCAAACTATATCTGCTGATCAAATAGTCTGCAGAACTTATTTTATTAGCTGAGAAAAAAATATTCCAATATAATAGGTCACTCTTCTTAAATTCTAACATTTTCTGAGTATCAAAAGATATCAAACATTCATTTGTGTAAGCAATGGGAAACATAATTATTAATAAATTCTTAATTAACTGTTTAGAAAACATACGCTTTTTAAACAGCACTAATATTTGGTTTATAAGAGGTGTGAGAACAAGTTTTGACCTTTCACTTTAAATGTATATTTTTAAAATCCATATAAAGATGTTTGTATGTATTTGAGTATATGGTTCAACCAATGTCCTATTACTATTAAGAAGGAAGGTTTTGTGTATTGATTTCCAATATGATATATAAAAAACATTATTCCAAAGCAACACTGTGTTAATAAATGTGGAGTTTAAATAAAAATAATTATTTGGAAACCCTATACCTCCCATCATCCCAGCTTGTGGTGCACCACCAAGGAGATTTTTTATTTTTTTTATTTTTTGGGATACCAAAAGAAGTTAAGTAATAAGTTATTTATTTTCTGTTTAATTTTGACAGGTGGGGGAATTATTATAGCTTGGCCAATGAATAAGATTTTAGGTAACAGCATCATTTGTATTAAAATTAGTCTGTCTTTAAATGTGAAGAAGAGTCTGTTCCAACTGTCTATTAGACTAGTAATTCAGTTTATAAGTTGCTGGTACTTAGATGTGAGTGATTTTTTTTTTTTATAATTAGATTCAAATAGATATTTAACATGCATGCCCTCCCAGTTTGTATCTCTTTTTGATCTAAGTTTCATAGTAACATTTTTATTCACTAGAAGTGCTTGAGTTTTGTTGTGATTGAATTTTAAACCAGCGATGTTTGCAAAGAAGTCTAGATTATTTAATAGGTGATCTATTGAATTTTCAATATCATTAGAAGTTATTAGTAGGTCATCAGCAAACAGTTTTATCTTGGGGCATAATTTGTCTAACACTTTATATCCTTTAAAGCCATCATTATTTCTAACATAATTTGCAAGAGGCTCGATAGCCAGAGTAAATAGTAATGGGGATAGGGACACCCCTGTTTAGTACCTCTTAATATTTCAAATGGGCTAGATAGATAAGATCCAATCTTTACATAGGCTATGGACTTTTCATTTTGTTTTTTATTTAATCCTATTAATTAGGATATTTTGGGGAGAAATTACATTTTTGCAGAGCTTTAAAAAGATATGGACAACTTTTGGAGTCAAAAGTTTTATCTGTAAAGGGTTAAAATAGAAAGCTCTTTTTTTTTTCTTATTTGCTAAGTCTATTAAGGACAGTAATCTAATAACACTGTCTTGTACCTTTCACTTTTTGATAAACCCTTTTTGGTTTTCATGAATTAATATTGAAAGAATATTATTTAATCTGTCTGCTAAGACATGAATATCTTGTAGTCAATGTTAAGCAAAAAGACCGGCCTGCATTATGTGCAAAGGCTGGGTTCTTTATTTGGTTTTAGGATGGGAGAGATGATAGAATATTTCCATGAGGAAGCGTTGTTTTTTTGTGGTTTTAACCTCTTGGAATGCACCAACTAAGATTTTCAAGATGTTATCAGGTAAGAGTTTGTAAAATTCCGGAATTAGACCATGCAGCCCTTGTGCCTTTTTGTCTTAAGATTTTTGATACGTTCATTTAGTTCTTTAAATGAAAAGGGTTTATCTGTGTTATTAATATTGTGTTTGGATAGTTTCTTTTGAATATTATTAGCAAGAAAGTTGTCTATACCTTTGTTATTGCTTATAGATGAGTTGTTAGTAATATTCTTGAAATGGTTTTTAAAACATAAGAATTTTTTTATATCTGTAACTGTGATAGTCTGATTATTTCTAGTGTATATTATTTCTTTTATATGACTTTTCTCATTTAAAAATTTAGATCTAATCGCTATTCTGTGCATGCTCTTGGAATTAATTGAGTAGGACTGTAATCTGATTTTTTCCAGATTTATTGATATTTTATGCTGCACGATATCCTGATATGCCTTGTTCAGTTTACTTATGTCAGCTACTGCAGATTTGTCATTTGATGTAAGTTTTAGCTTTAGTTCATTGATTTCTGTTTGTACGCCCACCAGTTTTTTATCCTATTCTTTCCTTTTATTTATATACCAACGTTTGACCTTACCATGCAGGGCTACCTTTAAAGTATCCCATAGAATAATATCTGAAACCTCTCCATTATTATTGGCCATTCTTTAAATCCCTGTACTGTTTCTATATAAGCAGGTAGTCTTTTGCAGAAGTTTCTAGATAAGCAGGTAGTCTTTGGTAGAAGTTTAAGGGGTCAGTATTAAGTGTTACATTGAAGGTGATAACATTGTAGTCAGACATAAGGCATGATGTCAATATTACATAATAAGTTTTGGCCAGTAAAGAACTGGTTACAAATACTTTGTCTATGTTGGTCTGTGTGCCAAATCTGTAAGAATAATGAGAATACTTTAGGAAGGATAATATTTTTATACCATCAATGTCAATTAGGCTTCTGTCTTTTATGTAGTTGTTCAAGTTCTGGGCAATGGGGGACATCTTGAAAGGTTTAGAGCTTGTGGTATCAGTGAAGGACGATTTCTGATAAATATCATAAGTCTCTGCATTTCACATAAAACCATAAAATCTGGTCACAAGTAAATAATGAAGCTGAGAGTAATAAACATAACACATACAACAACCAACATCAGAGAAAACAAGGAAGCAATTGTGTAAGTGACATTCTGTTTCACCACTTGCAGATACAGCACCCAAAGTTTTATAGCAATGAATGTATAATACTGTGATTGCTGGATATTTTTGATTTAGCGTTAAGGTCTACACTATAACTCTGGGAAAGATGGGCATAGAATTGTTTGTTTTTTTTTTTTTTTAAATGACAGTATAAAGTTGTTGTTTTTTTTTTAATGAAAGCTGGGAAATGTCAATTCAAAGAGAAGTTAGCATAACATGAAAGACCATGAAAAGCAGTCAGCAGGATGATGGGCAGCACAATTTTGAGGAGACTAAGGAGCTCTAGTGTGCACTAGTATACCAATGCACAACCTATATGAAAAATGTAGGATACCTAGTAAAGAATGTCATTAACATATGTATTTAGAAAATGACAAGTCTTAAGTAAGGAAAGTGAGATTTATTAAGGCTACCATCCATTTATAAGGTCATAAAATCTGTACATATCCCTCTTTTAGAAGGAAATCAGTCAAAGTAGGGAAACTGAGAAAAAAAACTTTCATTAAAAGCACAATCAAGCTGAATAAATGTTGAAGTATGGATGCTTGCAATAACATCAAGTTTTGGGCAACTAAGAACAAATATGCTGTTGGAGACAACAACTATAGAAAATGAAAATGAGTCTTCACAGAAAGACGAATAATAAAGAGAAAAAAACTTCTGACAAAGAAAGGAATTAAAAACATTGATTCCTGAAAAAATACAGATAATATTGAAATACAATTATAATTTAGCCAAGCAATATGTCTGGCAATTACATCCATATTTTATGTATTTGCATTACTGTCAGCCTAAACTGAAAATAAAATTATACTTCTCTGTCACATGAGGTATTACCATTTAATATATTAAAGCAAGAAGAGGAATTCGCAACAAAACTGCATATGTTAGAAAGGGAAAATGCTGGTACCAAGAAACATTAATTAAAAACAATTCAAAAAGTGGAGACAGTAGCTAGTATTTAGTCTACATTTATTAATGTGAAGGGTGCTATTAATGTGAAGGGTGTTGAAGAGGAGAAAAGATAAACAGTAAAATGTAGTTTAATGATATACTGAAGCATTCTCTAATGTCATATCTTCTTAACTGTTAATACTCATGAAATATTCAATGTTAAGTTAGAGAAGAAGAAGAAATAAGCCTACTTTCTAGGTCAGCTCATTATCCAGCAATCACTGATGGGTAAAAATAGTACTTTTACATTGCCCAATATCTGTTATATGTAGCTTCAAGCAGGAGCGGCCTTAGATCAACTGGTACCCTAGGCAAAAGGGCTCCATGGCACCCCCCACCACACAACCCAGTGCCCCCATCCAGGTCTACTTACACCAAATTAATACTGGAAAAGGTCCCCTGCTGGAGCGGCGACCTAGGCGGCTGCCTAGTTGGCCTATGCCTAAAGCCGGCTATGGCTTCAAGTAACTGATCAAGCTACACAAATGGTAATGGGCAGTGGTGGCTGGTGACTTCAAATCAAAGGGAGGGGCTGCAGGAGACAGCTGAATGGGTGTGACCAATGAGAATGCGTGTGGCTAACTAGAAAGGGGTGGAGCTATGCTCAAAACCACAACAACTGTGATTTTAATTAAATACACTGCCCTGGGTGCCAAACTGTCATTATGAGAGTCCAATCAAGACAAAATGAAGTGTAGAAAAAAAATATTTCAATGCATTGGCTACATAACAGCTTACTTAATATCTAGACGGAAACAAAAAGGTTGTGAGGCATGAAAAAATAAATTACTTTTTAAATACATTACTGGAATGCCAGTCAAAATCAAGTATAAAAAAACAAGCAGCACTCAACTCAAACCACTTCTCCTTGCACTGCAGTTGTAATTATAATTTATATTCAGCTTTATAAAAGTACCAAATAACATACTGAAAGTATCAATCTCTGCGATACCCCCACTTGTAAAAATGTTTTTTATCCAAAGAAGACCTGCTGCCTGAGCCTGACAACAACTATCTACTTGTTTCATGGAGAAAACATGATCAAAGTAAAAAATGAACAGCAAACAAAAAACAAGCTCAAGATAAATTGCTTAAAGGTTTACTGCACAGGTTATGGACCACACATGATAGACTGGCATTCTGTTTAGTTTACGGATAAAGCCTACAAAGATGACTGCAAGTCTCCAACAAATGTAAATGAGCTTCTGAAAATACTGTAATCTTGTCCTTTATTACAAATACTGTCATGTGCATTTCAATACCCAAGGCTTATACGCTATCTAGTTATATAAATATTCTCTGCATGGCAACAACAAAAGGCTTTCAATGTTGGTAATTCTTTAAAAGTATGCTTATTAAAGCTTACTTGAATCTTACAGTCTCAGACAAGCTTACCCGATGGTCATTAAAGCATTGCTACTTAAACACAGAGCAATAGGCACTGCAACATGCATTTTCTGAATAAAAAGAAGCATAAATCAACAGTATAAAAATATGACAGAAAACCAGAACATTCTGCAAAATCAAGGACAAATGACAAGTCACTGTACTGCTAGTGTCTACCTTGGATGGGGGGATACTCTGCACATTTACACTGCATAACTGCTCTTTACCTTGCTTGGACACATCCAGAGTCACTACATGGGGGAGTGGGGTGCAACAAGTATGTCGCAATTTGAAATGTCTGGCTGATGGCCCTGACACATTTGTCATACCTCTCATCCTCAGAGCAAGAAATCTATACAAAGCCAATAATGGGGGAATACAACCCCAAAAAGTGGGACAAATTTCAAATATTGATCTTATAAACAGAAAATTACTAGAATAAAAGGTTTTGCGTTACCATGTACTTTCTAAAGAATATCAAGTCTGAAATTCAAATGCCTGTCATTATTTAGTGAATTAAAAATCCAGAAAACCACAGATTTTATGAGGAACAGTACACAACAAAAATTTCACAAGTGGTGGTGGGTAGGGAATTCAACCTCTTGCTATCTGCTTCCAAGGAACAGGGTTTGAGTTCCCCACCAGGGATATTTCCTAAGCTCTCTCTAGCCACCAGGTATATTTAATTCATCCCATTTACCTAAAATGGCATTTGCTGTCTCATTTAATCATTCTGTTTAACTACTACTTTTCTTTCCTAAGCAGAGAGAGAACAAAGGTTAAAGACATACTAGGATATACACTGACATGTTAGATTGTATCTGCTTTGCATCAAACGCATGAAAAGGCTGATAAACTTCTTATTCCCTTCACGTTGGACAAAGCCTACCTGAGACCAGTCAGATCCTGTTTAAGTGGCTCACTACATGCATTGTCTTTTGTTATGATAAATACAGCAACAGATGAAAGGTTGTTTTCACAGCGCAATATGCTAGGTTGCTGTCATTTGTGCCGATTATGTCAAAAATGTTTCAGGTCTGAACTTATGTTAGGCTGCACTGCTGACAACTATGAAAACATTTATCAAATCTATATGTTAAATTCCAATCTAGAACCATTGCAGGCATTGTATGGCAGTGTTACAGGTTATCCTGTTTAGCTGTCCATCACACAAGGTTAGTCATAAAACTACTTGGCTTTATGTTCAGATGTTGAGAATGCTGCTACATAAGTATTTCCAAAAGAAATTTAAGACAATAGAGTGAGCACACTCATCATAACAATGCACTGCTAAAGACGACTCTTGCAGTGGAGTGAATTATTTTTCTCCAGTCACAGCAGTCCATTCATGTATTGAATTAGGATTAAGGATGCCATGTATCATAATAACATATGGGCTATTAATTGTGTGAAGTCACACATCTGTTCTTATTTGCACTATTTTTTGGTTGACATACATTTCAAAATTCAAAGCTGAATTAGGCATTGTTCTTGTACAGAAAGATATTTAATTACAGGAAGATGTTCAGATGGTGACTGATATAAATCAGTAAAAGCCCAAATATTATGAGCTCAGCTATGAGATTGTATCTGTTCATGATTGGCAACTATAGTGAATATGCTCACTCTATACCTTTCTAGTACTTAAATTTTTGACCTGTTGTCATATTCACTTTACATTAAGGGTTAGTGCACAAGGAAAGTGTGCTTTTAACAAAAGCATAGGTTAGCACACAAAGGACTATCTGTTTATGAAATAAGTACATGAACCACAAAAATAATAGCTTTAAAGGAACAAATGATTACTGTGTCACTGAGTAATAAATTGAAGTCATTCTTTGCAAGGTGTAGCAATACCTCTTGTATAGAATAACCATCTTGTTGCTTTTACGAAGGTATCATATAATGTAGTTATGACTGTGGAATGCAGGAAGAAAATTCTATGAAAATTGATTACACTGAGAGTACAAAAAACTATGACAATCTTGGAATCAGTAGTCTGAGGCTGATGCTACAAACCTATAAGCTTCAATACAGTGTCATTTGATGAGAATACACAACAGATGGACATAAACATTTAGACTTGAGTCTTAATTACCTGACAAGATGAAATAAAGCATATTCTCAGAATACCAGCTAAATTGCATTCTCTTATGTTGATATACTAGGCTCCTGTTGTTTTTCTTCTCTATTAAATTACCTTAACTCATTACAAGAGCTATTCTTGAATGTGCAAATCTTATAGTTATACCTGTTTTGTATCTGAATTGCATTGTTACTTTATTTATTCATCTTAAGAATAAAGACATTTACTACATCTACTACACATTTATACTCTTCTCTTAGTCCCAAAAAAACTGCAGTTACCTTTTTTCTGTTTCGAATATGTACAAGAAAGCTTTCTTTTTTTGTTACGTACAATGAAAAGACAACCCCTAGGATTTACTAATATTCCATATAAGACTAGATTAGTCTTACATGGAAGTGCCGGTCTAAGAGTATGACGGCAGCGCGACATGCATATTAATGAGGGTGTGCTGCCTCAACTCTAAAGCTTACACGGAGCGTGGATGAGTGTAGGGGGCATGTCGGACTGCCGAGGAGTTCAAAAATCCACGCCCCCGCAATGAAGAAATGCCACAATGTCAAGTTATATGAGCGAGTCCGCTCACATGTGCACAATGTAACACTACACTCCCCCATATGTTAAACAACTAACAAAAATAGAAAGATTTATTAATTGTTTTTATTTCATCCGATATAGCTGCCCGTATTTGTGCATGGTTGTGCGGGTTTGCCCATTGCTTAGACACCAAAAGAGGATAATAAGAAAAATATATGCAAATTAAGCAAAATAGCAGTAGCGTAGTGGTTAGAGCCTTCGCACAAAGAGGAGGCATTCCCGGTTCGAGTCCCACTACTGCACATTCCATTTTCTGTTGGAAATCTGTATACAAAAATATTTCCTGACATTTTTTATGTATAAGTTTTGTAAAAAGCATTGAAAAGTTAAATGTAGCAGTGAACGAATTATATAAGTATGTATGAAGGTGAAATTGTTATGCATTCTGAGGCATGAGTACCCAATTTTAAGCAATATAAAGTACTGCTAAGCACATTTTACCAGTATTGAGCATATTTAAATCCAATTGCTTGTAGTTATGCACCAAGTTAACCAGTGCAATGTCTTTGCGCATAGCTGCTCACTGTGCTAACAAGTGCAATCACAATGTATTTGCTCACTGTGCTAACCAGGGCAATGTCAGGCAACGCTGAGCAAATGTTGAGCAACGCCAAGCAACGTTGAGCAACATTGGGCAAAGTCAGGCAAAGTTGAGCAAAGTCGGTTAAACACGGCCACACCTCCTTTACTGTACCTTAACCAGTCAGGTCTGCCCAGTAGGAAAATAAAAAGCAATGACAGGGCTCGAACTCATGATAATGAGCACTATAGTCACAGCACTTAACCACTACGCCATGACAGCATTTCATAAACATGCACTTTCAACAGACACATATCTATCAAAGGAATTTTAAACATTGCCAACATCAGCTAAGCAGGTGTGCCTACAGCTGAGTTTTTTCAAAACTGGCCAATCACAAATAAGTGCTGAAATGAGGCATATTTAAGCTCCACAGGCGGGAATACTTGCTATAACTGGTTGTAGCTTCCTTCTGCAGTCAGCATGGCCGGTGTTGGAGAAGGCACTAGATTTAGAGCGAAACGCTGGGGCACTGAGGAGTCCAAAGTAATGGTTTGGCTCCTTGTACACAATCATGAGGAAAAACTCCTGTGGGACCAGTACCAGGGTAACCAATATAAAACGGAGGCCTAGAACAGTCTTGCTCATGATCTCACCAGTGCCACGGTTCCTCGGACTCCTGAGCAGGTCAGACACCATTATTCTGACCCTAAGCGATATAGGGAGGATCAACTGGACCAGTGGATCCAGGAATCCTGTGCGATGCCTAATTCCCCAGTACTGAGTAAGTAGCCATTGTATTTTCTAGTTAAGAATTGCTATGCTTGCCTATACTATGGATAGGTATGTCTCAATATCACTGCATTTACTTCACAGCTGCAGGTGTCTGGGCTATGAATCAGCAAGCCCATGAAGATAGGCTGCAAAGGCTGCGTCATCAGGCAAGTTAGTAATTATTCTGCATGTACTGTTATATAAAATAAATGAGACAGCCTTCAAAAAGTCTTTTAACCCAATAAATAAAGGTGTAATAATCCTTTAATAAATGCATAATTCCTGGAGTGCATCTGTGTCACTTTCTTTGATATGTTGTTGTACTGTTGCATTCTACAAATAGTAGTGTTGTATTAAGCAGTGTCAACCCACACTTGGGTAGGCCCATATAACATGGATGAAGGGAGTGCCAGTAGCTTTTATGCATATTTACACCCTCATCTGTTGGTTCATGCCCAGCATGTATAGGTTAATCTGGCACATAAGTAGCTTGGTATTGTGCCCCCCAGAAATGTCAGTGTGCTGCCAGAAATGTAGGGAGTTGTTAACATATATCTGATACTTTCACCTGAACATATCTAGATAATTATATGAAAGTAGAGCTGTCAGTGTACCATCTTAGCAATAGTGTGTGTGAGCAACTCTCAAAATATGTTGCAATAGCATCTGCATCTTGGACAGTTTGTATGTAAGATACAGCTCATGTATATAATGATCTAGCAAAATCCAGTTGCACAATATAAGGACATTGGGTAGTGTAATAATACATGCAAGGGACATATAACTGCAGTTAATAGGAATGTAATGAAAACTAGAAGGATATATAAGTTGTTAATTGAGCTATCTTTTTCCACCCTACTGTATGTGCATAAAAAATGCAATTCCACACCTCAATCGGTATGCCTAATCTCAAAACATTTGTTGGGACATATGTCCTATTAGTTTATAAATATTTGCATTTATTTCTATGCATGTGCCCTGTTAAAATACCACAATATTGGTGGCCTGTTGCTATCAATTCAACCTGCATGCTGTTGTAATGTCCACTATTGTTCTATATATGCATGTGTTATACTTGCTTTTCAACTGTTGAAAATCTGGTGTGTTGGGTTAATGGGAATACTTCTGCATGCTGTTATAACTAATTGGGAATGTTGTGGATGGTTACTAACCCATATCTTTATTAAACTCTTCAAAACATAGTTCGTATGGGAAGGCCAGTCCCAGCGGACCCACCTGTCCCACCTCAGCTGGCCATGGCACCTGGCACCAGCAGATCTTGTGCCCAGCCTGGGACCTCCTCTTCTGTTGGCCCTGTGCCACCTTTGGGTGGAAGTGCTGCAGGGGATGGGGCTCAGCCCCCCATGCAAGCATGGGTGGAGGAGGGCCACCTATCACCCTTTGAACAGTCCGGCTGTGGTGCATAGAGAGATTGAACGTTCTGTTGCAGAACCTCTACGCCAGCTTGAGGCTCGAGTGGTGCAACTTCCAGGTCAGCCTGCCCTTCATACACTGCCCCCAGCACAGCCACCTTCTGGGCTGTGAGGGTGCAGTGGTGACTGCCCATGAGTGGGGACCTCAGTCCCACTGTTTCCATCTTGGGGCTCATGGGCTTGCGATTTCCAAACATCCATCCCCGTCAAAGGTGTTCACCCACCACATGTCATATACCACCCCTGTATACATCTTGTTTGTCTTGTCTGTTTACCTCCCCAACCTACCTCCCCAAATATACCTACTCCCCCTACCCCACATTCCAATCTCACCTGAAAAAAGGGCAATCTGCTCCCCCAAAAAAAATTATGCCCCATACATAGCTGCCCATTTTGCACACATGTCCACTGGACACATGAAATGTTATTTAATTGTCATTACAACATACTTTGTTGTCCTCACCCCTCTCTCGGGTTGAAAGTTTCATACCTACCTCCAAATTTATTTCATATGTGCAGCTGTTGCTGTTGAAGAAATGGGCAGCTATTGACCTTCCCTACATCCATCCTGCACATCCCGAGCTATTTTCCATACTGTCTTTCCCTCTTTGTGCCCCTTTTTCACCACTTTCCTATCTCCCCATTTTTCTTTTCTTTCAAAGAAATGAGCACAGGGGTTAATGGGAGTAAGCACTATTAAGCAGTAGTTAGTGAGTTTGCACTTGGCTAAGCAATGCACAGCAATGTGCAAACCTGCTTACAACTGCTTAAAAGTGCCTCAGTCACTCTGTATGTGTGGGTGCTTGTTCTGCTCAGGAGCAAAATAAAACACTTCTGTCAGTCTCAAACCCTGGACTTTGCACACACTACACAACATGAAGTACCACTAAGAAAACGGTAGATATACATCAAGTTGGTTAAATAAATATATCATGCATCAGAATGAGTGAATGTAAAGGAAAAATAGGAATACCATACCACACAGCTTGTTCTGTGGATGTTGACCAACAGTTGTTTTGGGATTACATTACATGACTGTGATAAGAGAAGCAGCCATTCTAGCAGGAAATAATGTTACACCATCACTTTACAACCCCACACAGTATCACAGCAGGACAAACACTGGCATATATGTTTAGGGCAGAGGCCATACCTCCCAACTGTCCCTAATTTTCAGGGATGTCCCTGATTTTGAAACAAATTTTAGCTCTGTCCCTCTGAATCCCTCTGAAAATTACTGACTTTGGCCAGAAAGGTGGTGAATTACACTTAATGAATAATGACAATAATTAAGAGTTAGACACTTCTTTTACTTCAGAAAAGATGCATTAATTCATATGCTCTGATTCTCTCAATATCTCAACTTAATGGCACTAATATTTTAAAGGTGTCCCTGACTTTTTCTTTACATTTCCTTGAGTCTGTTCAAATATGTACCTGAGTGGTTGAGAGGTCTGGCACAGGCAGAAACACAGAGGCATATCAGCCTTTCAGCTGTTACACACTGTGCAAATAGCTTTGAAAGGAGTTTTGGAAGCATACCCTTATGTAAGAATACAGCACTGAAATACAAATGGATGTAGCCATGTACTGGTAGCAACCAACTGTAAGAATGCCATTGCTCTATTATCTATTGCTGAAAAGACCTGTGTGGTGCACAGACAAAAAATAACAGGCTATTCTCTGGCTATCATGTCGATAGGTCCACAGTTGGGAGTTACGCAGACTGACTACTTGCATTGATAAACTAACATGTACACAGCAACCCTGTAAGTCCAGCAAGATAAAATCCACACAATAGTACTTAAGCTCTCTGTACTTCTGCAACCCTACCCAAATGTAGAATATACCTGTGTGTGCAGGGTCTACCAAGGATGTAGGTAAGCATACTCACAGTACTGAAATGTGTCCAGTATTTCTGAGCAGCTTGTGCTAATGTCAACACTAAAAAGGCACAAACTGTTTAGAACTGTGTAAATGAATATTCACAGTATAGCAGTTCACAAACAATTCTTGTGCCAAAGGAATACATCTCAATAACTAGCTTTGTATGGCAGTTAATTGTAACAGTTGAAAAGAAAGTACATCTTTCCATGTATCTTGGGGTAGCATTTTGAGGGGTGAGTACATTTCTACACTGACAAGTGGGTACTGGAAGCAGCAACATTACGTCTGAGTACAAAATGTAAATCTCTGGCTACACCCCTGGCTTCTGATATAAGAACTATACCAACCTTCTGTCTTAAACAATGATGTCCACAGCAAACAAGGATGATCTCCATCTTGGAAAGCTGAAAGGACCACGGCTACATGAGTTAGCGATTTATAGTACTAGGTTGCTATGACAGTGATTACTGCAATTACTACACAGCAGGCTGCATGCAATTAGCAAATGGTGGCCACTAATTGGTGCAGAGGCTTTCACATGCTCATGTGTAAATTTCTACAAAATCAGGCTTCAATCTCTGCCAACAAACTCAATCAATCTATTGCAGAGACTGACAGAGAGAGAGAGAGAGAGTGAGAGTGAGAGAGAGACAGAGAAAAGGAAAAAGAAAAAGAAATATTACCAAACCATACAAAGGAAAGGTATATGACAGATATGTATTTACTGGCATGTAGTAGATGTTACTGAAGAATACTCTACATAATGTGAACCATTCATATGTGGCAACAGTACTTCTTTATGCACAGATGTTCTGCTTAACTACTGCTATCGACAATACTGTGTGTACCTGTGGGCAGTGGGACATACCTGTGAAATGTGTAGCTCAGCATTAAATGTCAAAGATCTGATCCATGTTATCTGGGTTTTGTACAGTAGTGTGGCCTACAGCTGTTAGGGGGGATTAGCGCTGACATTATATAAACATGGGTGCGACAGAACAACACATGCATGATAGTCATATTAAAGTGTAGCTTAGCAATGGCAACTGCTCTAGCAGTCTAGTATGCTTATCTAGCATCTGTAGCCATATATACCCCCCTAATGTTAGTGTGTGTTCATATGTGACACCTGTTTGTGTTGCAGCAAGGCCCAACAGTTCAGCTGTGAGGTCAAGGGACTTACAACAGTGTGGACCTTGTGTGTGTATGCCACACACATAAGGAGAAATATATATATGTGTCACATATATTCACATCTGTATATGTGCATAGAACAGGGGACATATTGCAACTGTTTATGAAGGGTGGAGATATATATGTTGGTGAAGGTTAGTATGCGCATATTTGTATGTAGGTTTTAGTGTGTGACAAGACAGCATACAGTGCTGGTATATGACATGTGATGGTTAAACACTGTGGGTGGTTTGTTCAGTTTGCAATGTTGAAGTCAGTAAGGCCTGCTAAAGCTACCTGGGCTGTGAACACCTTCAATGCAATGACTGTGCAACTTTATTACATTACTGTACACCTTACATCCTTTATATGATTGATATTCTCACTATGAAAGGTGAAATGTATATGTGCCTACCAATGGATGTGTATATGTATGTGTATATATATATATATATATATATATATATATATATATATAGTTATATATACTCATACACACCTGCATCTACTTGTTGCAATAGATTCCCTGTACTGTTGACTGACTGTGATGGTCATTATGTTTGTGAATACATCAAAGATATGTATCTGTGGGATAGCTTAGTGGGAAACTGTTTATGTCATGGTATTATGGGTCCTTGCTTTGATCCTAGCAAAAGATGTGTATTCTGTTGCTAGGCAGAACAAGTGCTGTTGCATACAGTGTGATTAAGTCCCTTGGTTTTAACTAGGGTGTGTCATTGGTGGCTAAAGCACTACATCGATTATTATTGATTGTTACCGATGTTGAATCCAAATCCTGTGTGTACTGTAGTGCTACTTGAAGCTCTGGGCCTGTACAGCAAATTATGGTGTATGTCCACATTGCTTGCATCCACTGTTTTCTGTGGTCCCTGTATTCATCACAGATTACATTTCTCAAGATTAAGGTTGTGTAAGTACTGACACACAGTACTGTATAGTACACAATGAAAGCTTATCTAGGTTGTCATACCTTTGTGTCCTGTAATTATGCCTGATGTGTGTGTGTGGGTATGTCTGTAACATGTCCTTTGACATATGTGTGGTAAAACATATAACTGCGTATCTAGCAACATTCATAGTGTACTACAGAAGTATGCAACCTATATTCCCAATTGTGCACATATTTTGTCAACGGGTTTGCCATTAATAAGTTGTGTGGTATAATAGTAATACATTTACTGGACCTTACGCTGATTGTGATGGAAGATATATTTCTTTACACATCAGCTTGATGTATATCTGCTGTGGCTATGTGGTGCATCGTGTTGCATACAGTGTGCCAGGTACTCTTGTATAGTCTTATATAGTGATTTTATTTTGTTGCTGTACAGAACGTGGTTCATTAGATAGAGAATAAGCAAGGCACTTTCAAGCAGTTGTGGGATGAGCAGTGATAAGTGGCAGTTACAGTGTTTCACTCTCAGTTAGCTAATAGGTTGCTACATATGGCAGTTCAGTGATATCTGTACTGTATAATGTTAAATGTGCCATATGACTTGTTCAGACATTTTTGTATTTATGTCTTCCAGAGATCATGGCCCACCGCAGGAACCCCAGTTACAGTAGTGCTGAAGGTGATATAATTACTAGCAGTATGATTCAGCACTACCATCTCATGTTCTCATGAACCAGCCAGGACAAGCAGGAGCATAATGCAATGTGGCAAGATGTTGTCCACAGGGTAAATGAGGTAGGCCTGCATAACCGGACATATGAGCAGGTACGCCACCACTGCAGCGATCATCTCAGACATGTCCGAAGTGTGCTGCTGATGTGCGTAGACAACAGCTTGCAACAGGAGGTGGTGTTAATATCCATTCTTCCCTCACCAGAGTGGAGGAGCTGCTTCTGAGCCTGGTGGCACCCACCCAACAACAACAGCTCAGACATACACCATGATGGAGGTTGGAGCCACCCAGCAAGCACACATGGAGCATGCAGGTTACATGGCATATCTGTAGACTACTGTTATCTGTATTGGTAGATCATGCATATGTGAGATGTGGAGTGTATTGTTCAAAGATGTGGAGCCTGTTGTTGTGCAATACTGATCATTTTGAACATAATCTGTAGCCCTGTGAATGTAAACTGTTGTTGTACTGTAAGATTGCAAACACACTGTAGCAATGCCACAGTTGTGGCCACTGACAAACTGTCTCATCTCTATGTAGGTCCCTCTGGGGGGACATCAAAGCAGTGGACAGATGCTGGTGAGTGTGTTTTACATTTATTATTGTAAATAAAAAGTGCATGTCATAGTTAAGGTATAGGCCATGTACACATGTAACACACCTACCCATAATGCATGCTGTGCATGTTTGGTGTAATAGCACGCACATCTCACTAATGTGATTAGCTGCCTCAAACACATGCAATACCCAGACCATCTCAAACAAATGTGGCTAGTCTGTAGTGACCATTGGATAGGCACAGTTGATACTCAACATGCACATAACATACACATCTATGTCATACACAGAGCATTTTAACATACTACACATAAAGGATTCCCAAACCCTCTGTAAAGACATAGTCCAGTATCCAAAATCTCATCCACACATTACACATAATATACCTGAGTGGTAGAGGCCTATCATGGGCCATTTAAACACTCTGCAACACACTACACATTCATGTCAGGGAATGCTCCTTAGCTGCCTCCTTACAAACTCATGTAACAACTGGTTGTGAAACGGTGAATGTAGCCAAGGTAGTACAGTTCTGGCACAGCATGATTAGTGCTGGTTTGGGAAACATTTCTAGCCTTGAGTGACCACATGATGCTTCATGATGATGGCCTATGGTACTATACCCCATCCAGTTATTATAACCACAGTACTACACATAGCTTTCATTGCTATACACCTTAATGTTGAGTGTGTGCACACATATGCACCTCTAAACAATATGCATACCAATCACCATTTGCACAACTGACACATATATGTCTTGTGATGCTATTGAGTGGCTAGGTCATATGACACACATTGGGAATGTGTAGTTTTTAAATATGAGTTGCGTTTTAGCATGCCATGTCATGGATGAGACTGGCATGTCCACAATTTGATCTACACTCACCATAAGTACCGTACATTGGGTATGTGTCCGAATGATATTCCATCAATTATCCATGCACCACTGATGATGTTGTGTGAGTACTCATCATGCGTGTGCTAAAAATGTGTCCACAATTATTTGCTAAAGACACAGAGGCTGTAATCAGCATAGGATACCTATCTGACACACACACACATCCAGCAATGGTATGTACATCTGTGAGTTATGGTGCACAGTACATTACAGGGTTATGAATACCTGCACAGCAATGTTGTGTCCATGTATGCATTGTGTTCCAGGGGGAAGCCCATCACCTAATAACAAAACACATGCATCAAAGTCATGTATACTGTTAGTAACAAGGACTGTCTACACTTGCACTGCATGCTGTTGAGCAACACATGTCCTGCATGCTGACATGTGTGATATGACTGTTTTCCTTGTGATACTGTACCCCACCATCACCTGCTATTGCGTAAGTTCTGAGATTGCTGGTGTTGTGTGTGTCTGCTTTAGGGAGGAGTGTATTTTTGTGTGTGTGCATATGTGCATGTGCGCATGTGGTCTTTAGTCATGTTCAGGTCTTAAAGTGTGTTTCCTGTTTTCCTCTCACAGGTGCTGAGGTGGGGCTGGTTCAGTACAGCAGGGAACCTGATGTCACTGAGATAGACAGTGATGATGAGAATAGGTGGGTTGAGGAACAGGCAGGTTTGTCAGGGTCTGTTGTTGGGCCACCAATTGACAGTACACAAGTCTCCACCCCATCCATACACACAGTCATTCTGCCTGTACATCCATCATCACTATTGCCCTTAGCTGAGGGACAATATATGGTTGGCACTGGCCAGGACAGTGTGGTATCTATGGCACATATGGCAGCCTTTCAGCTGTACAATGCAATGTTCCATTGCCAGTCAGTTTTAACTCCAACCTCATCACTAGTGTGTATTACTTGCAATGTTTACTGCATTAATTGTAAAGGTCTTGTTCAAAACTGCAACCTTTGTATAAATATAATCTTTAGACTATTGTAACCTAGAGTGCTATTGGAGCTTTTCTCCCCAGGACTCTATTGAAAATGGGTTCAAATGGCCCAATGGACTATCCTGGTAAACCAACTGCAAATAAATAAATAAATAAATAAACATGTATCAGGACACAGCAGCCATAGCCAGATGTCTGGAACGGTACCACATACGCAAATGTCCAGGGGTTCTTGTCAGAGCACTGCTGGTCATCATGCTCCTGGCAGATGTGCCACACCTCTTTCTACCACACACATGTTCCAGGCTGTCATGGAGGCACAGACACGAATGGAGCAGTACACCAGACAGGGACTAAGGGCACAGAGGGCTCATAACACTTCTGTAAATGACAGTATCAGTGACCTAGCAGGTGCCATACGTAACTACACTGAGGTCATTGATAGACATTGGGGTGAGACATTGGATGTCCTCCACAATGTCATGTCCATGTGTCAGGACAGTGCGGGATGGTTGAGATGTCGACGTGGACATATGCCAGCAACTTCAGCAGCTGGAGGTCACCGTGGACGTCCAGCAAGTCACAGACACTCCCGTAGTGCCAGTACCAGCCCCAGCAATGTTGGGGGGCTGTCCATAGACCATCCTAGCAGACCACATGCACGTGGCTCTGGCCAATCCCAGGAGGGACCTAGATCCAGTGGACATATGTCAACCTCTTCGGATAGTACCTAATCTGGATTAGTACCTGATACTGTCTGTAGCACCCCTGCCAGGCACAGGTTCCATATCTGTGGCCAGAGATGGTGATCTGTAAAGCCTGCCAGGTACAGTCTGCAGCTGTCTCAAAAATCCTCGTATATGGCAGCCACATGGTGGAACTGTGTGCATGCAGACACACACACATAAACCAGAAACCTAGGGCAAACACATACCCACACACATTACATCAACACTGACCCATAACAGTACTCATGGCCCTCACACACACACACACACACACACACACACACATCGATAGTATGACTCAGTGTAGGCCTCTGGCAAACCAACAACACACCCTGTGCATATGATGAAACCTGTGCCACTTCCTGTCATCTGTAACACTGATGCAGGAGCAGGCTAACATGGTGCTGATGCACAAGGTGACTTTAATAAAGTATAGCAATGGTTGGATGTGTAGCATGTTGTCATCAGTAAAGTGTAATGATATCCTTGAAGGTGTAGCTGATCAGGCATGATGCATTAAAGCTGTAATGCTGCATTGTTTTCACCAGTGTTTATTCCAATTGTGTTTTGTTTGCCTGTGTGCCACTTGGCTGATGTGTGTAATTGTGTCAGCATGCGTTATACAGTTGACAGTAATTGTGGGGTGTGTGCAACACAGGTTTGCAGGTGTCCATTTGTGAACATGATGGAGGTGCACTGTCTGCATGTATATGCATATTGGACACATGGGCAGGGTGACATGCCCTGTATTGGCCAGTGTTAACACTCCATAGTTTCTATTGGTGGCCAGTATGCATTGTACTACACACATTTTGGAACTTGAGTACACATGTGTGTGTATGACACGGGTTGATATTGTGCTGTGGGTGATGCTGTTGTTGCTATCTGTCATTGGTTTGCATTACTAAGGTTAGCACTGTCCCAGCTGCATAATCCTTTAGTAATGCACACTGTTCACCTACAGGGTTGCATGGACCATGCTATCACAAACACAAGAAATTCTCACTTATATAGTAAAAGTGCATTAGTTTCATGGACCCCTGCCATAAACTAAATATATAATAGAAGGTGTGAAGTTGTACCAAAAAAGAGTTACATACCAAGAAGGGACAACCTCTCTGGTCAGTATCACTGGGAAAATACAATCCCTCAATAAACATACAAGGCAAGCTTCAAAATACAAAATGGTAAGGATTCCAAAGACAACACTAAAGCTTTCTTTAGTGTTATTTATAATCTACAGGGGAAATCTCAGATCGGGTCACAGTTAATGTAAATGGTCACAAAGTACACTTAACTGACTGACATTACCAATTCCTTGTCAGACAGTTTAAATGTGGATTTCACCACCCTGTCATTACACAAGGGCCACATTTCCAGACCTGAAGAATGTAAAACCTGATAATTCAGACACTCTAATTAAAACATCTCTTTACCAAAGTCCAAACCACAGTGGCAATGGTACAGACAGTGTTCCTGGCTGTGTCATACACAAGCTGACATATGAAGTCACCACTCACCTAAACACTCTGTCCAGATGCAGCCTCTATACAGGTTACATACTTGTGGAATGATGCACGGTAATGGTGTTCACAGTCCACAAGGGTTGAGCTACAACATCTTCTTCTTCTTCTCCTTTCGGATGCTCCCATTAGGGGTCACCACAGTAGATCATCTGTTTCCATTTCTTCCTGGCTTCTGCATCTTGCGCAGTCACACCATCCACCTGCATGTCCTCTCTCACCACAGCCATAAACCTCATCTTAGGCATTCCTCTTTTCCTGTTACCTGGCAGCAATATATTCTGCATCCCTCCTCAGCACATGTACAAACAAACTTAATCCTGCCTATCTGGCTTGGTCTACTAACCTTCAGACCTGGCCTGACCCTCTAATATACTTATTCTTAAACCTGTCCACCCTCTTCACACCCAGTGCAAATGTTAACATAAATTGATTAAGGGTAGAACTACAACAGATCCTGGAAACTCTCACCCTATAAGCCAGACAAATGTTATCTGGAAGGCTATGGAGCACAGCATTATGGAACTCATTAACAGAGACATTATGAACATGCAAACACTGCACCATACCCACTTAGGTTCTCTAAAGGCCAGATCATGGCTCCTACACCTAGTAGACTTCAAGCTAGTTAACAAGGCTATAGGTGAGGGAGGGGAGGTCAACACAGCCAAGCTATAGCTCACCAGCAATTCATACCCATCCCACATTCTGGTATTATACATAACCTCAACAGACTGACCATAAACGATTGTTAGATGATGGCTTGACAACTGATGCACAGATGTAAGACACACAGTAACATTTGCAGCCTCCATGTACTATTCTATGCCAGTAACAAGTGGTATTCACCTGCACCCAGTCCTGGGACAACTCCTGTTTGACATATAGCTTTCTTAGGTACAAGCAAACACAGTAGGGATATGTCTGCCCACAATTGATGAAAATGCATACTGTGGGCTATACTTTATTCTCCAGATGACACACACATCCTCCAAAAGGGTATCATAGAGACAGATACCTGTTGTCAAACTCATGCTGTAAAGCTATAAGCCAAAGAAAGCATAGTTATCCACTTTTAGAAAACAAAGTATCCCCAGAGTACAACATAGGTAGTAGCCCCCAAAATGTGGGACAGGTACTAATGTATACATATAGTCATGTATTTAGTCATCTCTTTTTTGAGAATCACATTACCAAAGGGTTTTGGAAATCCCTCTGTGGAGCACATAAGCAATAATGGGTTTGCATGCAGATCCACAGAGGATATTGCGCACCTATAATGATTAGTCATCTTTGCCAGACTTTGCTTGCTTTGGAACAGGTTTCAAATATACCTCAAGCATAAACCTTCCCTCACACTCTTCAACAGAAACTGTGATGAGTAGATGTGAAACAGAAGACGTAGCCCAGGGATCACTGCAGTGGCTAAGCTTGTCACAAACATACAGAAGTGACCTAAGGTTTGGAAAGCACCAGCAAGCTCTGGCAAAGATAACAGATGCATTCATGGAGAACGCAGAGTACCCACCTATGAAATAATTGAGGTCACATGTATGTATATGGATTTGCCCCACAGCTATCTTACAAGTGTAATGCACATACAGTTGTCATTGTGATATGTCATACACTGGAAAAATCAAAACCCACTCCACATTGAGCAAAGGTGTCACACACCTGGAACACACACACACACACACACACACACACACACACACACACACACACACACAGACAGCAAGTGCGAGATTCAAACTCCTTCCTAACTACATTATGATACTACAGCAGTATGCATTTACACGACGCGCTATACACATTACTGGGATTTCACCTTTCCACAGGTATATTTGTAGGATGGTGACATCATCAGACTTGTCAAAGATGAGTATACCACTTTTAAGGGGTGTGAGTAGTCTCCAAAAAGGCTGCTTCTCCCTAGGGAGAGACACACTCACACACAGCTGGACAAGTGCAGGATTTAAACCCCCACCTAATTACATTATGATACTACAGCAGTACGCATTTACACAACACGCTATACACATTACTGGGATTTCTCCTTTTCACAGGTATATTTGTAGGATGGTGACATCATCAGACTTGACAAAGATGAGTATACCACTTTTAAGGGGTGTAAGTAGTCTCCAAAAAGGCTGCTCTCTCCCCAGGCAGAGATAGACACACACACACACACACACACACACACACACACACACACACACACACACACACACACACACACACACACACACACACACACACACACACACACACACACAGTTGGCAAGTGCGGTATTCTTAATCCAAACTAAGTACGTCTTTACACTTTGGCAAGCAATATGGAGTTATAGGGTGCAATACAGACATTACTTGCTGACAGTTTGCCCAAAGGTTTTTTTCACATTTGCTAACCTCAGCAGGCTTATCATACTAGTTATATTGTGAGTGTATTGTATGCATAGGCCATGACCATATCAAATATGGGTTGATGCACCACATGCTGACACACACAAGGTCAGACCGGTGGACTGGACAATACAGGCAGGAGGAGTAGGGTCATACAACCACAACACCAACTGCCTCACATAGACCTACAATATAAGTACCAGCAAAACACACTCATAAATACACATTACCATACTCGGAGAATACAAATATTAATCTGAAAAAGAGAGAGTGTCCTCCTAAGCAGACAAGCAAGCAACATGCACCTCCAAGCACACGCCAGAAAACACATAATACACCAAAGCAGTGTGCCTCACAACAGGTCCTAAGGCAAAACAACATACCCAACACAAGTAATAGGTGACTTCATAGTCAGGCACACAGATGTTCCACTCACTCGGCTGGACAAGGGGAAGGTTACTGTCAGTTGTCTATCAGGTGCTATGATCCGCCACATAACATAAGCACTTACATCACTCCAGAACAGGTACATATATGACGTGTTCTTTGTACATGTCTGTGTGAATAATCTGAGACATACCTCCCAGGATAACATGACAAGAGTATATATTAGCTTTATGATCATGTAGCCCAGGCTAGTATGACCCTGACCTTAAGTAGCATCTTACCTTCACCTACATGATACTGCAACATAACAGAAAGACGATAAACTTGAACAACTGGCTGAGCTTCTGGTGTCATTCAAAGGGGATCCAGTCTCTGTCTGCCTGTAATGACATGATAGACAAGACTCATTGCTTCGCTACAGATGGTTTGCACCTGTAGCCCCTATGCTTCTGAATACTGGCCAAGACTCTTGCTTTTTTAGATAAGGCTCAAAGGTTCATAGGTAGGTACTAGGCTATCAGCCCTGGGGCCTAAACATACCCAGCCAAAAAGGTAACTTGGCTTTTGCCACCCAACAAATTTATTTTCCTGTGCCACTGTCAAGCAGAGACGCAGAAGTGATCCCCAGGGTGAATTTCCTATTTCCCATCCAATCATCAAGATTTTTTTTGAAGAGTGCTAATGAGGAGCTTTGTTTGATATAGATAGGTAGTTTATTCCGGAGTATGGGAAGTCTCTGGGACAGGAATCTATCCCTCCGGCATGTTCTGTTTATTGTGGTGACAAGATTTGGGTCCCTAGAGCATGTAGGTTCATAGGTAGTTACTAGGCTATCTGCCCAAGGGCATTTATAAGCCTAACCAGAATGTGTTGGCTTTCACCTCCCTTTTAAATTAGTTTCCTGGGCCTCTGTCTAGCAGGGCCACTGAAGTGATCCCAGGGGTAAATTTACATTTTCCCATCCACTCGTCAAGATTGCTCATGAAGAGAGTCAGCGAGGGGCTCTGCCTAACTTAAACTGGGATTCTATTCCAGAGCGAGGAAAGTCTCTGGGACAGGGATCTATCCCTCCATCACATCCTGTTTATTGCTGTGCTGAGGTTTAATTCACTGGAGCATGTGGATCTAAGAGATTTGGTTTTCTTGAGGTGGAGTATGTCCATTAATTTCAGGTTGGACATGGCCTTATACGTCAGGCATAGATCACCTCTGAACAGGTGTAGTAAGCAACTGAATAGAGCTAGAGTTTCTTTAGTCGAGCTGCATAGGGCATCTTTTTGAGGCCCATGATCCTCTTGGTGAGGTACTTCTGTGGTCTTACCAGCTGTTGCATGTGCTGATTAAGGTACATACCAAATGGAGCATTGCACTCTATTATGGGACTAATGAGTGATGAGTAGAGGGGCACAATGGCCTCTCTTGATCTAGAGGTGAACCTTTTCATGATTAGGTGGGCTACATAGAAGGAATGTCTAACCGCTTTGGCAATGTGATTATCAAAGGAGAGGTTACTATCTACCTGGGTCCTCAGGTCCCTAATTATATTTTCCGTACCTAGTGGATTATCACATATTTGGTAATTTGTGGGCACTTTGTTTTTTCCAAAGGGGATGAATATGCATTTTTGGCATTCAGCTTGAGGCCATGGTTTTGACACCAGGTTTCTGTCTCTGTAAGACCCTTCTGGAGGATGTCTGTGTCAGCTGGAGAGTCGATTATGGTCCCCAGTTTGCGATCATTTGCGAAATTGGTCAGCCATAGTCCTCCTGTGCTTGCTGTACCTCAGAGAAGGATATATTGAACAGGAGGAGTCCCAGGACCAAGCCCTGTGGGACGTCACTTGTGACTGGTTTAGAGTCGGACATGGCACCTGCAACTCTGACCATGTGTATTCTATCCGTGAGCCAAATGGCCACCCATCTCGTGACATAGGGGTTAATGTTCAAGCTGGTAAGCTTGTCTATGATGCCAGAGTGGGGAATGGTGTTGAAGGCCTTAGTGAGGTCCAGGTCGGCTGTGTGTACTACCTTCCCTTCATCTATGGCCTTGGTAACTGTTTCAAAGAAGTCAACTAGGTTTAGGAGGCAGGATCTGCCTTTAACAAAGCCGAATTAGGTAGGGTCCAGTGCCTCGAGGTTCCTAATGTCTCTGTTTATGAGTTCCATGATAACTCGCTCCATAGCTTTGCAGATCAGGCTGGTCAGGCTTATAGGGTGATAGTTCCCAGGTTCTGTTGTGGCAATACCTTTGTGGAGCAGGATGACTGTTGCTGTATGCCATTCTTTGGGTACATAACCTGTGGTAAGGCTGAGTCTGAACAGTGAATTTACGTGAGGATTTAGTTCCTTTTGGAGCTCGTGTAAGACGCAGCCTGGGACACCATCCGGTCCCATTGATGCTGTGTTCTTAGCTTTGGAGAAGGCTGTTTTTACCTGCATGTCCATGATGTCTGAGGCTCTGCATTCTTCTGGGATGGACACGGGCCCTTTTGAGGGTGAGAGGGGGGGGTGAAACTTGCACTGAACTTGTCAGCCAGGATGTTGGCAATGTCAGTTGGTTCAGTGTATTTTTTGCCGTTTTGCAGTAGCTCAAAGAATATCTGAGAGTTTCCACCTAAATGTTTGATATAGCTAAAGAAGGCTTTGTGGTTATTTTTAGATTCCTTGGCAATATTTCTTTAGAAACTGTCCTTGGATGATATTATGAGTGATCCTAGTTTCTTGCTAATAATAATCAGTGATGCCTTTCCTTTTTGGAATTTTGCTCTATCATGTAGTAGTTTCTTCCTTCTGTTGTATAGCTTATTTATGGCCAAGGACCACCAGACTGGTTTCATCTTTTTGGAGAAGTGAGTCTTGGTTTTACTTGGGATGGCTTGATCCATGCATCCCTGTAGATGCTCATATAATGCACTTGTAAAGGATTCTGCTTATTGGATAGTATTATCCTGTAGCAAGGGGGCTTTGAAACTTTCCACTTCGGTCTTGGGAAGTGTGAAGATTGCTTTTGATAATTTTTTTCACAGTGGTTTCCTTGACTGGGGGTGGGGTCGGGATGTGGATGTCCAGTGTGATTACTTTATGATCTGATCTTCCCAGCGAGGGGTTTACCTCTGGTGTGGAACACTGATTCCCCATGTTGGTTATGATCAGGTCCAGTATGTTGTCACCTCTAGTGGGCGTGGTGACCAGCTGTTCCAGGGCGTTTGAGTTTATAAACTCTAGGAAGTATTGGGCAAAGGAGTTTCTACTTGAGTAATTCTCCCAGTCAATGTTTGGATAGTTGAAATCTACTAATATCATGGTGTTTGGTAGGACCTTTATATTTTCCAGTGTTCTCAGGAATGCTGAGTGAGGGTCCTGAGACAAGGTAGGTAATCTGTAGCAGGCTACAATCTGATAAGCAGCTTTGCCCACTGTTAGTTGCACTTGGATGGTCTCTGAGGCCTCATGCTGTGCCACTAACCTGGAGGTGTGGGTATCCTTTATGAAAATGGATACACCCCCTCCTTTTGTATTTTGGTCCAGGTTTTGGGGCCGAAGCTCAGAGGGATTGGGATTTCTTTAAGTGGAGCGTGTCCAACAGCTCTGTGTTTGACATAGCTTTGTATGTTAGGCAGAGATCACCTCTGAGTAGGCGATATGTGACAGAGTAAAGCTGGAGTGTTTTGAGACTGTCTGTGTAGGGCATGTATTTGAGGCCACTAATCCTCTTTGTGAGGTATTTCTGCAGGCTTTCCAGTTGTTGTAGATGTCTTGTGAGGTACATACCAAAAGGGGCATTGTACTCTATAATGGATCTAATGAGTGATGAGTAGAGGGAAACAATGACCTCTTTTTTTCTGCATGAGAAACCTTTTGTGATGAGGTGTGCCACGTAGAAGTATTTCCTGACTACTGTGGCGATGTGATTATCAAAGGAGAGACTACTGTCCACCTGTGTCCCAAGGTCTCTTATCACACTTTCAGTGTTAAGCATACTACTGCCTATGTTGCAGTTCATGGGTACAGAGTTTTTACTAAAGGGGATGACAATGCACTTTTTGGCATTGAGCTTGAGGCCATGGCTTTGACACCAGGTATCTGTCTCAGTGAAATCCTTTTGTAGGATGTCCACATCGTTAGTAGTTTTGATTATGGCTCCTAGTTTGCAGTCATCTGGGAACTTCATTAGCCAAAGACCTTCTGTGTTAGCCTGCACTTCAGGGAAGTAGATACCAAACAGGACAGGACACAGGACTGAACCCTGTGGTACTCCACTTGTCACTGGTCTGAAGTTGGATTTGGAGTCTGCTACTTTCAAAGTGTGGATTCTGTCCGTGAGCCAGTTGGCAACCCATCTTGTGACATAGGGATTTATACCTAGTTTAGTGATTTTATCTATAATTTCATAGTGGGGGATGGTGTCGAAAGCCCTGACAAGATCTAGATTGGCTGTGTGAACCACCTTACCCTTGTCTACGGCTTCGGTGGCTGCTTCAAAGAAGTCTATCAGGTTTAAGAGACATGATCTGCCTTTTACAAACCTGAACTGGTTGTGGTCAAGAGTTTGGGGATTACCAATGTCTTTGTTTATAAGTTCCATGATGATATATTCCATGGTCTTGCAGACCAGGCTCATCAGGCTAATGGGGCACTAGTTCCCAGGGTCAGTGGTGGCTCCCCCCTTGTGTAGTGGGATAAGCATCGCTGTGCACCATTCAGCAGGCACAAAGCCTGAGGTGAGGCTATGATTGAACATGGTACTTAGGTGCGGTGCCAGTTCATTCTGTAGTTCGTGTAGAATGCAGCCTGGGATGTTATCTGGTCCCATGGATGCTGTTTTCCTGGATTTGGAGAGTGGTTTTTACCTGTGCAGCCATGATGACAGTAACTTTGCATTCTTCCAGTATAGAGATGGGCTCTTTCATGGGTGAGAGGGGGGTACAGTTAGCACTCATCCTATCTGCCAGGATGTTGGCAATATCAGTTGGGTCTGTATATTTAGGGCTATTGTGCTGCAACTCAGAGCAGATGTGAGTGTTGCCATTGAGATTCTTGACATAGCTATAAAATGTTTTGTGGTTGTCTTTAGAATCAGTGGCAATTTTGTTTTCATAACTAGCTTTGGAGGATTTTATCAGGGATCGCAGCTTCTTACTGAGGCTGACCAGGGAGCTCCTCCACTCATGGGATTTTACCCTCTTTTGCAACAGCTTCTTCCTTCTGTTGTGCAGTTTGTTTATGACAGGGGACCACCATATTGGCTTCCTTTTCTTGGAGGATAGAATCTTGGTTCTGTTTGGGATAGCACGATCCATGCACTCATGTAAGTGCTTATAAAGTGCAATTGTGTAGGATTCAGTAGTCGTAACTGTATAGTCCATCTGCATGGGTGTCCTGAAGTTCACCATTTCTGTCTTAAGAAGCATGAAGTTGGCTTTGGAGAACTTTTTTAACATGGTTAACTTAATGGGGGGTGGGGGCAGAATGTGTATATGTAGGGTAATTAGCTTATGGTCAGATCGGACCAATGAGGTGTTGACTTCAGGTGTGGAACACTGGACACTCAGGACAAAGCAAACCCTGTAATGAACACAAATAACCACAAAGTGAGCTAAATGCTACTCATTGCCAGAAGTCTCAGCTTCCAAATGCACACCCAAGAAACTTCTCAGTATGGAAAATATTGATATCTGTACAGTAACAGAAACCTAGTTCAAGGCTCCAGAGAGCACACCAGCACTACAAGGATACTACTCATTCCATACCTTCCAGCATCAAAACCTGGATCATAGCACATAGGGTGGGGATGTATCCATTTTAATCAAGGATACCTACACCTCTCTACATCCTCTCTACAGGACATGTACCCATAGAATGTTGCACAGCAAAGTTCTTCCCACTCCACAGGGGTGGGGCCACAAAAGACCCTTGGCATTCACGCTCTATGAACCTGACGAGTCTGATCTGCAAGGCAATGGAGCCAATCATAATGGAAGTCAACAATAAAGACATTGGGAACCTTCACACAGTTAAGCACACCCAGTTTGGCTTTGTCAAATGCAGATCATGCCTCCTGAACTGGGTGGATTTCTTTGAAAAAGTTACCCAGGCTACAGATGATTGAAATGAACTCCACACAGCCTACCTATACCTTGCTAAGGCCTTTGACACGATTCCTCAGTCAGGTATCATAGATGAACTCACCAACCTGGGCATGAATTCATACATCAAAAGATGGATTGCCAACTGGCTCACAGACAGATCCCATAAATTAAGAGATGCTGGCTACATGTCAGACTCTACACCGGTAACAACTGGTGTCCCCCAGGGTTCAGTCCTGGGGTCCCTCCTGTTTGGTATAGACTTCTCAAAAATACATGCCAACACAGGAGGGTTGTGGTTGACTAAGTTTGCTGGGAACTGTAAAGTGTTTGCCATAATAGATTCCCCGGATGACACAAATATTCTCCAGAAGGGACTTTATGAGACAGATGTGTGGTGTCAGAATCATGGCCTCAAGCGCAATGTGGAATAATGCATAGTAATCCCTTTTGGTGAAAAGAAAGTACCCACAAACTACCACATAGGTGTTACCCCCTAAAAACTGACAAGGTAATAAGGGATCTGGAGACACAAGTAGATAGTCATCTTTCCTTTGACAACCATGTTGCCAAAGTGATTAGGAAATCCTATGTGGCCCATCTAATCAACAAAGGGTTTGCATTAGGATCAAAAGAGGTAGTGGTGGCCCACTACTCTTAAGTCATCAGACCCATCATTGAGTACAATGCACCGTTTTGTATGTACTCGACTAAGCATATCCAGCAGCTGTAGAGACCACAGAGGTACCTCACCAAGAGGATTACTGGCCTCAAACAGTTGTGTTATGCAACACAAATGGTAAAACTAAATTTGTTCTCCGTTGCATACCACCTACTCAGAGGCGCACACTGCCTAACATAAAGAGCCATGTCCAACAGAACTGCTGAACATGCTCCATCTACGGATAACAAAATTGAGTCACACTACACACTCCAGGGATATAAACCTCATCACAACAATGAATACAACATGCTGATGGGATAGAGTACCATCGCAGACACTTGCCTTACTCTGGAGCAGAGTCCCAATGTACATCAGACAGAGTCCCTCACTGACACTCTTCAATAGGAACCTTGATGAGTGGATGGGAAACAGACAATTCACGCCAGGCATCACATCAGCAGCCTCACTAGAAAGGGGCTTAGGGTACTAACTATTAGAACTAGGGCTTAGGAGACTACTCAATGGGGTGGTGAAAGCTGCACAACTTGCCTAGGCTAATATATGCCTTCGTGAAGATAGTCTACTACATATGTGACAAGTACATGTCTACAGATAGTAGATGTGTACTTCATTGTACAGTCATGTTGCACAGCAGGCACATGGACCACATACACTGTAAAGCTTAAAGATACCGGTGGCTGTTATGTACAGTGGGTGAGATGTGCACCTCATTTCTTTTGTGCCATTGGGATGTGTGCTGGGTGGGACAGTCCTGGATGGCTCCTTGTCATGGTCACACTCTTACACACATCTCTGCCCATCCATCTTTGGCTTATTATATATAGAGGTACATAGGTAGGTAATAGGCTATCTGCCTGACGGCATATATTAGTATGGCCAGAGTGTGCAGCTACCACCACACATGGGGTTAGTTCCCTACGCCTCTGTGTAGTAGAGCTGATGAAGTGATCCATGGTGTGACAGTTCAGTTTCACATACACTCATCAAGGCTCCTCTGGAAGAGTGTCAGTGAGGGACTCAGCTTAATGTAGGTTGGGAGCCTGTTCCAAAGCAAGGGAAGTCTGTGAGTTAGTAATGTATCCCTCCAACATGTTTTATTTATTGTTGTGATGATGATATCCCTAGATCATGTGGCACAGTGAGCTTGGGTTTACTTCAGATAGCGCATGTACATCAGTTCTGCATTGGACATGGACCTGTCTGTTGGGCAGAGATCGCCTGAGTAGACAGTATGCAACACAGTACAGATTGAGTTAACTTCAGTCTTGTTGCATGGGGCAACTGTTTGAGGCCAGTAATCCTCTTGTTGAGGTACTTCAGTGGTCTTTCCAGCTGCTGAAGGTGCCTAGTCAGATTCATTGCAAGTGTGCCATGATAGTCTCTGATGGGACTGATGACTGATGAGTAGAGGGAACCTCCTTTGACCTACATGCAAAGACCTTGGCAATTTGTGGGAACACATAGCATGATTTTCTAACCACTTTGTGAATTTGTTTCTGGAAGTAGAGATGACTATCCACATGTGTCCATAAATTCCTTATTATTACCTCCATATTTAGGGTGTTGGCACCTATGTGGTATTTGTATGACTGTAGCTCAAGGCCATAATTTTGACACCACATCTGTCTGACTGAGACCCTTTTTAAGGATGTCTCTGTTGTCCCAAACATCGATTATGACAACCTTTTTGCAGTCATCCACAGACTTTGCTAACCATAGCCCTCGTGTGTTTCACTGTATCTCTGAAAAGTATGCACCAGACAGGAAGGGTCCCAGGACTGAGCCATGAGGGACAACAGTTGTGGAGACCACAATTCCTACCTTGTGAGATCTATCAGTGCCCCAGTTGGCAATCCATCAGATGACATACATGTTTATGCACAGGTTGTTGATTTTGTGGATATGACATGTGTGTGGGAGGCTGAAAAGGGCTTTTCAAGGTCTATGTAGGCCATGTGTAGCTAATTTCGTAGATGTATGTCCTGGGTGACTGCCTTGAAAACTATCTAGCAGGTTTAGGAACCATGATCTGCCCCTGACCAAACCAAAATGGGTAGGGTTGGGTGTTTGTAGGCTCCCAATAGCTCTGTTTATGAGTTCCATAATGATGGATTCCATGGCCTTGCAGATCAGGCTTATTAGGCTTAAAGACAATAGTTCCCATGGTATGTTGTGCACCAACACTTGTGGAGTGTGCCAAATGTTGCTGTAACCCATTCAACAGTTTCATATCCTGTACAGAGGGTGAGTCTCAACAGACTGTTCAGGTGCAGGGTCTGTTTGTTTTGGAGTTCAAATATGACACAGCCAGGGAAACCATGTCATCCCATAGATGCCGTGTTTTAGGTTTGGACAGAGCTGTTTAACCACTGTATATGTGATTTCTGGGTTTTCACAATCACCATGTATGGTAATGGGCCCTTTTGTCAGTGAAATGGGGAAAATATGTATGAACCTGTCTGACAAGATGTTGGCAATGTCAGTCATGTACATGTATTCATTTACGCTTTGCACTGACTCAGAACATATATGAGTTTACATTGATATTTATGACATAGCGAAAGAAAGCTTCATGGTTCTCTAAGGACTCTTTGGCAATATTTTTGCCAGAAAATGGCTTGGATAATGTTAGGAGTGCTCATTGTTTCTTGATTATACTGATCGGATATTTATTGATCTTCTTTGGATTTTCGCTTTCTTTGAACAACTTAAGTACTTGTAGTACATAGTTTGATTATGACAGGGGTCCAATATATTATATGGGTCTGTTTTCATATCACTGTGTGTGCAAGACAGGACTGGTGAATAGTGGCAAGTGTCTGGAGTAAAAACTGCAACTGCCAGATATGTGTGGCCCACTGCTGTACTCAGACATGGCTTAAGTGTGTGAGCATGCCCAGTATGACCTTTCAGTATGTTGCTGACTGAAATTTGCTACATTTGTTTAAGTGGGTGAGCATGCCCACTATGGGCATATATACTATATGTGTGTGAAAAAATCAAGTTGTTTTTTACTTCAGGGCTCACCTTTGTGTTGTACATCAACAGGAAGCACGCTGTGCCTGCAGGGCTTCCATGAGTCAGTTTGCATAGACTTATCAACATTTCTACATACAGAGGGGACAGCTATTATTTGTACATTTCTACCCGGGGGGGCACACCTGATTGTTACTGTGGGTGTACATAGGATGAGGGGTACACCTGACACTTATACACATTTGCTAGGCCTGCACTGCTATGTCAGGTACTCCATTTCAGTCTGTACTGTTGCCTATCGTACTGGCTTGAGACATACCACTGTACTACAGACCTTAGCTTCCAATTACATGCATATTAGTTTGTGACTTCATAGCCTACCCAACCCACATCACACTGCCTGGCCTGCTGTTATCTGTCTGCATAGACCTGGGGGGTGGTTACTCATATGCCTCTTCAGACGGCATGATACAGCATTTGTTTGTGTTTGCATTTGTCTCCAATTGTCCTGCTGACTGTGAATGTTAGGTATGTGACCCCCCCCCCCCCAACTGGTATGTGTGAGTGACTTAAGTTGTGTCTGTGCCAGTGAAATGCTGTCATGGCTTAGTGGTTCAGTACTGTGACTATAGTGCACAGTATCCTGAGTTTGAGCCCTGTCACTGCTTTTTATTTTCCTGCTGGGCAGACCTGACTGGTTAAGGAACAGTAAAGCAGGTGTGCACGTGTTTACCCAACTTTGCCCAACTTTGCCCGATGCTGCGCTGGTTAGCGCAGTGCGCAGCTACGCGCAATTGTATTTAAATATGCTCAGTACTGGTAAAATGTGCTTAGCAGTGCTTTATATTGCTTAGAATAGGGCACTCATTCCTCAGGTGGTGCTGCAGAGCTGCCTATGTCGGATGCACATAGTACACTCCCTATACATGTTTGAAAACAGGTAGTGTCAAGTTAGGCATCCCTTTTACTGTATGTGCGAGTCAGAGAGAGGTGTCATTTCCAGGGTTCCTACTGAGTCAGTGTATGTGCGATGAGTTGCCTCTTTGCCATGGCCAGGGCATACTGGGCATGCCTCCTTCTGCCTACTGGGGCAGGCACAGTTTGTTCCTCCATCGAGTCGCGCTGTGCCTGTGCAGGCCTTGGCAATGGTGGGAGGCTGTTTGGCCCTGCCCCGTGCTGTTCCTGCTGCAGCTGTTTCTGCAGGATCATATTGTGTAGCATGGCACATACCATAACAATATGGGTACATGTAGTTGGTGAGTACTGCAAGGCTCCACCAGATGTGTCCAGGCACCGGAACCGTGACTTGAGCATCCCAAACACAGGCTCAATTATGTTTCTTGTTTGTGCATGTGCCTCATTATGGAGTTCTTGTTCAGGTGTGTGTGCATTTCTGATGGGTGTCATCAGACATGGTTCAAGTGCGTATCCAGCATCCCCCACCAGGTGACCATCAGGGATGTCCCCATTGGCAAATGTCTGGTACAGCTGCGTCAGATGCCAGATGTGGGAATCGTGATAGCTTCCAGGGCAGCCAGCACACACATTCATTATTATGCTCTGGACATTGCTCACGACCTGGCAGTTGATGGAGGCAAAGCCCTTGCAGTTGATGTAGATCCTACCCTGCTCACCGGGTGGTGCTTTGATGCGTATGTGCGTGCACTCTATTGCACCCACTACCTCAGGGTATTCTGCTATTTGGTGGAAAAGACGCATATTACTGGCCAATGCCTCACGGGAATTGGGGAAATATACGTGGTCACCGACATGTGCTGACATGGCATCCAGGAACTGGTGGAGTACCCTGGATGCTGATGCCTGTGAAATCCCCATTATATCATCAGTTGGTTTCTGGAAGGTACCTGTAGCTAGTATTTGTATGAAAACGCATACCTTGGTATCCACTGGGATGGGTTCCCCTCTGTTGGTTCTGTGTGTGAGGCGTGGCTGGCACAGCTCAACAATTTGCTCCAGGAGATTTCTGTCCACCCTAGAGCACTCCACTATCTCCAGCTCATGTAGCCCCTGGTAGGTTACCCTGGGTATGTACACTCTTCTCCATCTCCTCGCTGTGGTTTGCTCAGCAGCATTCACATCATCACCACCCTCAGCACCTTACACATGTTGATTTATGACAGCAAGAGCAGCCCCTAACATTTTGTTGGACTTAAGCTTTTTAAGCTTTCCCTCTTTGTATACTGCAGTGTTGCAGAGTTCTTGGGACAAAACAGGGGGGGGGGGAATGCTGTTTGCAGAGTTTAAAGTGCTGGGCTGGGCTGGGATAGTCTGCTGCCTGTGTAATTGGCTGATTCTGATATATTTCACCTGGCAGCTCTGCTAGTTCTCCTTGGTTAACTTCCTACTACTTCTCTTCCTTCCTTTCCCTTTCTGTTTCCGCCCGGGGCAGCGCCACGCAAACACGTGCACATGTGTGCACATGAGCGCACACACTGTGTGCATGTTTGCAAGAAATGTCCTATATTTAACAGTGGGCACCTTTGGTTTCAGGTTTTCAAATAGGACAACTGTAGGCACACCTCTTGCAATCCTGAGCAACTCAGGGCAAACACAAGCCACTGTGCTCCAATTAGCTTACAGCCTTTCTGACATACTCCCTCATGATGTCACCTATATTCTACTCTACTACTCACCTACTCCTACACTTACACTCTTGGGAGATGGCTCACATGCTGGGGAAAATTGGGATTCACTATCCTTATCCTCATTTGCATAGTATTGCCAACTAATGCATGGTTACACATCTCTCACACTGAGCTTCCCCCCCTTAGCAACCACTACTCAGTGGCCTTGTTGTCTTCAGCATGCCATTCACCTGCATGGCAGGAGAAGCTTTTTAGTGAAAATGCCTATTTTCGGCTATTTTTAAATTATTTTCTTGTTTTTTAAAGCGCCACATGTTTGTGCGGTGCTGTGCTATGCTTAAACATCGGAGATCGGGGGGAAAAAGTTCGATTTTAATAATTTTAAACACTTATAAATGCCAATGGCCTTATATTTGGCCATTGGCATGCTTCCTCAACTGTATGCATCCTTTATTTGGAGCTGTCATAGCTCCATTTAGCTATTTGCAGAACGGTACTCCGTTACCAACGGAGTACATTTCTGCAGATAACACTAATCTTCCACGGACAGGTTAGTGTTTCCTGGATTGCAAATTTACCTCATTTGCATAGCTTTCAGCAGGAAATGAGGTATTTTGCATACCATGATGCTGTCCGTGCAAGAGTAGCTTTACAGCTCTCGTGCACGCCCCTGCCAGCTGTACCTGGATCGCACGGCAGACATATTGCTGCCTTGAGCTCCTACACTCTTCTTGCACTCTGAGCAAGCTTTCGTAAATCCGGCCCAACTTCTTACTAGTTAGTGGCCTTGTAGCAAGTGTTAACCATGAACTGACTACCAATGAGTAGACACTAACATGTAAACAGGTAATATTAGAAATCAATTCACAGTTAGAACAATTTAAACTACTATCAACATTTTACTATCAATATTTTGCCAACAGCTGGAAACTATACTGTCGCTAGTCAAACTGCTAACCTTGAGACAAACATAACAGAACAGAAATAATTAAAATGAAACATTTTAATTAAATAAAATGTTTTGTATTTTGTTCATGTATTCTTTTCTTTCATTTTTCAGATAGCTGCTTTACTGTATTCTGAATCACAGGAAACCTTTAGCCTGCCAAGGCAAGTACTGCCCCATAAGTAATCTTCGACAGAACACCAGTCTTTCATTACACACACACACACACACACACACACACACACACACACACACACACACACACACACACACACACACACACACACACACACACCTTTGTTTCAGTTCCCTACCTGAAAATGAAGTTGCTGTAAACAGTCCCGCGTCCATCTGCATACACACACTCTAGTTCCTGCATTCATCTGTTTACACAAATTCCAGTTCCACTTCCTGCAGCTGTAAAACAGTACACACAGCTAAACGTCTTCCCAGGGAAGCTTTCCCCACGAGAGTAGGCTCCAGCCTGCCGATGTTGCAGTCCGGACGTGTTCTCTTCTGTGCAGTCATCACCGCATAGACATCTGGGCATCTGCAGGGCAGAGATGCCTTTCCTTCTATCCGGACTGCTGACAAAGCAGTCTGGAGTGTGATTTCCCAATCAAATAAAGCATGCGCGGAGTTCCGGGACTCATAAATATGTATTTTGTAACTTTTTTCTCGCAATTCTTTTCTTTTGGTTTTTGTCTTTCCACAGCTCGGGGGGGGGGGGGCTGCAGTCCTATAGCACGAGCCACCCCTCATAATGGGTAAAGTAACAGCTACTGCACAAAACAGCAAAACTACAAAATGGACATAAGGATTGATTAAAAGCATAAGATGGCTGCCAAAACATCAAGCTGGCAGGCTGCATTGTAATGATACATCTGTGGTGCACACATAGAGAAAAGAAATGAAGAATTAAAAGCAGAGCATAAAGAATGAAAAACATTACATGGTCAGTCTTAAATAGAATCAGCCAAAGTATGTTGCAGTTGAATGGCTAGATAAGCTGAAAATCTCTATCAATCACTAAGGTGTAAAGCAGCAATATAAAAAGTTGACTACATCCTGCGAACACAGTAGAAAACTTCTTGAGCTAAAAAAAATATATTGTCAAAATAATAAGTAAATCATACTCTTTCAAAATAAACCTGCTGCAAGTAATGCTATAGAGAATAGTATTATGCCAGAATTATAAGTAAATCTCAAAATTTCAAAAGTTAATGAACTGAAAGTAACTGTGCAGCTGCACATTAATATACCATTTGGCTTTGAAAAGTGTGTGCTATATTGTTTGTGCTGGTTATACAAAGGAAATGATCATTCTTGAAGCTTAGATGGATCATGAAGCAATATTATTTGAGGTTAGCTAAGAAGAATGTGATAGAAGTAAAATTGGTAAGAAACAATAAGCTCACAGAAAATTTTTTTAAACAGAAATTTCTAAAGCAGACATTTTGAAAAGGAAAAACTATCCAGAACTTTGGTAACACAATGGTGTACTGGTTAGTGTTGCTGTCATGCTTCTCTGGTTCATATCCTGCCTGAGGTGACCTCTCTTCTCCCACATTCTGGAAACATAATTAAATATAAAATGGAAGTACATGAAATGTAGTGTGTGCGTGTGTGTCTCTGCATAAACTCTTGCATCTGTGTGTGTGTGTGTGAGGTCTTGCGTCTATCACTGACACCAGATCCAACATTGCATCTTTACTTTGTTTAACACTTGGAAAAAATCACCTGTAATCACTTTAAGGTAATCATCTTTCAATCACCTTGTCTCCATAGTGGAAAAAAGACTGCGGTGGGAGTGACAGATATGTTTAAGGTGGAGGTGGGATTACATCAAGGATCAGCTCTGAGCCCTTTCTTATTTGCAGTGGTGATGGACAGGTTGACAGATGAGATCAGACAGGAGGCCCCGTGGGCGATGATGTTTGCAGATGACACTGTGATATGTAGTGAGAGTAGGGACCAGGTTGAGGAGACCCTTGGAGAGGTGGAGATATGCTTTAGAGAGGAGAGGAATGAAGGCCAGCAGGGCTAATACAGAATATATGTGTGCAAATGAGAGGGAGGGTAGAAGAATAGTGAGGATGTAGGGAGTAGAGTTGGTAAAGGTGGATGAGTTTAAGTGCTTGGGATCAACAGTTCAGAGTAATGGTGAGTGTGGAAGAGAGGTGAAAAAGAGAGTACAGGCAGGGTGTAATGGGTGGAGATGAGTGTCAGGAGTGATTTGTGACAGATGGGCACCAGTAAGAGTGAAAAGCAAGGTCTACAAGAGGGTAGTGAGACCAGCTATGTTATATGGGTTGGAGACGGTGGCATTGACAAAAAGGCAGGAGTCAGAGCTGGATGCGGCAGAGTGAAAGATGTTAAGATTTGCACTGGGTGTGACTAGGATGGACAGGATTCAGAATCAGTATATTAGAGGGTGAGCTAAGGTTGGACAGTTTGGAGACAAAGGATGAGAGGCAAGATTGCGTTGGTTTGGACATGTGCTGAGGAGGGATGCTGGGTATATTGGGAAAAGGATAGAGCTGCCAGGTAAGAGGAAAAGAGGAAGGTCTAAGATAAGGTTTATGGATGTGGTGAGAGAGGACATGCAGGCGGTTGGTGTGAAAGAGCATGATGCAGAGGACAGGAAGAAATGAAAACAGATGACCAGCTGTGGCGACCCCTAACAGGAACAGCCGAAAGAAGATGATGATGATATGAGGCCGAGAAGCAATATTCCTTTTAATCATTAATTAATGAATTAACTCATCCCTCTACATACTGGAGGTTTATGTGCTAAAATAGTTCATTTTCTTTAATATTTTATTGAAAATGTATTTAACTAGGCATGCATCACAATAAGCTTATTGAAAATGTACTTTATGTAGACACCTATCACATGTTGTAAATAAGTCGATATGATTATGATGTTGTAACTGTTGCTGTCTGTTGCAATATTGTATATTCTGCTTTTAACCGAATGATCAGTATTATGCTTTTAACTCTGTTGTACACTGCTTAGCATTTTTATTTATCATGTAACCTTCATTAGCATTTTGGTGCTTTTTTTCCCTGAGTCCACTGAAAAGCAATTGTTTTGCTAGTTTCAAATTTCCAGTAAACAAAAATAATAAAATAAAAATTTACATATTTGCAAATGGTAAAAAGATATCAGAAAAGATTCCCAATACATGTCACTGTAATCAACAAGTTCTCCACGTGTTAGACTTTATCTACTAGAGACTATATTTAAGAAATATTTAATTCTAACCACAAACTGCTAATGCTGTTTAGTCAAGGAGTTCAGTGTTAAAGCCCACTAAAAGACTTGAGAAGGTATGCAATCAATCAATCAACAAAAGAAAAATAAACCACTTTCAGAACTGATTTTACAATTTTTGTCTAGCTGAGTGACTCACTAACCTTGCCACAAAAATAGAAATGTTGATGTCATGGCTACTTATTTCAGGCCTACAAAATTCATTTTGTTTATCTTTCCCTCTTAAGATAACTAACACAGAAGCAGAAAGATAAATAAGTGTGAATATCAACTAATGAAAAAAAAAATGTAAATTTCAGTCATGCATGATAGTTTAAATAAGTTTTCTACACTGATATCATCCAGAAAAATAATGTAGTGTTCCTTTCCACCAGACTACTGAACTCCCTAAGAAAATAATATTTATATATGCATAAATGTATGTAGTTTCACCCACCTATGCAGCCAATTGTCAGCTTATCCGTCTGACCCCCTGCTGCATTGGGTCTACCTACCTTGCTGAATCAACCCCTGACTTGCTCCATGACAGCTGATGCTGATAAGGACCTTTGGCACGTCCCAAGACCTCATATCTTCCTTGCTGCCGTGGGGGTTGTTAAGACCCATTATCATTTTACACCACCTGCATTCATCTGTTACCTTTGTTGAGTACTGCTTCCTATGAACAATATCTCCTCACATTGCATGTGTAGCTCAATGCTTGTCCCCATGAAGATCGGCATGCACATCCCTCTCTGCCAGCTCCTTAGTTACTTGACTCACTTATCATACCTGGGTCTCCCAGGCAATACTTAGGGCTTTATCACTCTAAACCATGGAGTTGGTAATAAATGTATGAAAGCATGCAATGTTAGCTAACCATGCTGGATCAACTGAGCAAAATCCCTTTTAATTGAAAAACTAGGAAGAGAAGTTTCACATACAAGAGGATACATTGCTTGCTTACATTCTGCAGAATTACAGTTAAAAAGTGAATAGCATACAGTCATAAAATTAACAATTTAAAATAAACATTCAGTCTTGATCACGGTTTACATTTTATATTAAATGTGACAACTTAAAACACTTGAGGATTATGAGCTTTATCAATATATATGCTCCAAGAAATTTAACTTTTGAATATCTCCAGTTTTTTTTACCACATCCAAGTAACCCACATGATCATATATATATGATATATGTATATATTTCAATCAGAAGGTTTATACTGACTTCACAATATACTTTATATTTCATTATGCTCAAAGCTTCTTTTATATTCTGAAAACATTGAGGAAAAAACTAACAAAATACAGATTTTAGATGGTGCAGCATGTTACATGGAATTTATAAAGCCCCCCGATGTACTAAAGATTACAGTTTCATCCTGCAACATACTTGAACTACACTTAAATAGTCAGCAAGACAGAGCATAAAACAAATGATCATAAACCTTACTTCTAGCAGGAATTCAGTGACATGTCATTCATATCACTTAACCAGAAAATTACTTTTGCAAGCTGACAAATAGAGCTTGCTAGGGAGAGGTATTTGTCCATGTACACCTGCCTGATTGTAGTTTGGAAAATGATAGCTTAGTTATTGAGGAGGGATGGTTGATGGGAAGTATTAGGTCAGTGGGTGGAGCAGGTGAAGTAAGTGAGATAGGTAAAGGGGCAAGGAGGAGCAGGTATTTATTATTAGGGCAGGAAGTGTTCAGGTATCTTTGGCTTAAGTGTTCATCGCACAAGCAGCCACTGGTAAGCATCCAAGTGACTGGTGATATGTGTGCAGTTATTCAGTAAGTGGAGTATAAGCACGCTATCTTTTTAACTGGCTAGGTAGTCTACGCATGCACATAGATTTATTTGGAGATTTAAGAGGTCATATATATAAAACATTGAGTTATCCTGGGCTTAATCAGTTTAGCTTTGACAGATAAGTGGATAGGAATGGGGACAGTAGGTAATAAGAGTGATTTTGGAATGTTTAGGGTCTGAAGGGAGAGGGTGGTTGAGTCAAGCTAGTGGATATGCAGTTACATTAGGAAGGATAAGCAGGTTAACTGCCTGGACCTGAAAGCAGGCTCCAATCAGTCAGATTTAGTACCAAGTATTCATGCTGGTTAGGGAAAGGCTTAGCTTCCCATTATGGCTGTGTGTTTGTGGCTGGTTATGGTCATGTTTAAGCTTCTCCATCTTGAACTTATTTGCTTCAGTTGTCTGTCTAATGGTGGTTTGGTGGGGTGCTTCACCTTAGGACTGGCAGAATAATGAAGGCTGTTTTGATCCCCAGCAGATAGTCTTTTGTGTTTGAATAATCGTCCTCTGGGGCTAAGATCCAATAGGTTTCTCTGGCTCAAAACTGTAGGTATCCCTATACAGAGCTTGCAAGTCATTACTGCATAGCATGGGTCTGCTGCTGCTACCATTCCTAGCAAATACACTGGTTGCAGTGTTTTCAATATTCCATGTCTCAGCTTTCTGTGGTTTATCTTATGTGTTTCAATATTTCAGAATTTTATGTAATGAATATATTCTGCATATTTCTATCCATGCTGGAGAAGTTTAATATCAATAGACGAGTGTATAATGGTACCCAACTTGCAGTCATCATCAGACTTGGACAGCCAAACTAATGAGATACTGACATTTACTTTGCAGAATTCAAGCCAAACAGGAGAGGACCTATCTTGAATCCCTGTGGTACCCCACTCATAACAATTTTATATTCAGAGTGTGTACCAGCAATTTTCTCAAACTAGGACCTGCTGGATATCCAGTTTGCAATCCAATGGACAAAATAGGAATTTATATTACTGAATTATCATGGGTGAATAGTATTAAAAGCCTTTGCCAGGTCAAGATATGCACTGTATACAGAGTGATCACTACCTGTAACTTCTGTAACTTTTTTGAAGCAGCTTACTAGGTTCAGGAAAAAAGTCCTTCTGTTTACAAATCCAGACTGAGAGAGATCTAGTTCAGTTAAGTTGCCTATGTCTGCATAATTGACTTCTGCTACAATACAGTCCATGGCTTTGCAAATAAGGCTGGTTAAGCCGATGAGAGTATAACTACCTGGATCTGTAGAGGGGCTGCCCTTGTATTGGAGTCACAGTGGCTGTTCTCCAGGTATCAGGCACAAACCAAACCAAATGGATGAAGAGTACAAGTTGTACAGGATTCTCATCTTTTCAAGCTATGCACTGAATGGAATATTGTCTGGTCCCATGCAAGTATTATTTTAGCCTTTGGCAGGGATACCAAGACTTTTTCAAAGATGATTTCAGGGATAGTGGGGTCAACAAAGTGAGTATGTGGGGTACAGTTACCATCAAATGTATCTGCTAATATAATGGATATATCCTTTGTCTTTATCTCAGGGGCTTCAGGTATTGCAGTCTCCAAACTTGGCTACTCCACAATTGTTTCATCCATAGTTTAATAAGGCTGTCTTCCTGCCATGATGCTTATATCATGCATATTCACCCGGTTAAACACAATGAATATACTAAGTTGGGCTCAGCTTATGATTGTTTTTGAATCATTCAATTTGTACAACAAGCACACACTTGCTAAACCACACTGATGTATTCTTGATGCTGGGTATATGCATGGAATGTTGTAGGCAGCACTGCCCATGCATGGTACAATCAATACCCAAAGAAGGAAACTTTAGTTCTAAATAAAAACATCTATACATGGAGATGCTGTAGTGTCTGATACATAAACAGCAAACAAGGATAAAGGTCTGCCATGTTTCACACCATAAAGTGTTACTATGAACCAAAATAATACATTACATTTATTATCCTAACCCACCACCTGTCTTGCAAATAAGCTGCTTATTGAGGACTGTCATTGCACAACAGACGGGACACACAAGTCATACTTTGGGCAATAATTTTCTGCCACTTTCACTAAGATTCTTTAATGTGAGACATCAAGGCTGGATAAGCTGAGTATAGTGCTCTTTTTAGTGTGCAGTGGTGGAGTGCAGTGGAATCAAACATATTTCTGTAAAGCCAGGGGTTCCTGCAGGAGGACTGTTATGGGCCTCATCATAAAACTGAAATCAAAAATAATCTAGCCTTGGCTGTTAGCAATGCCATTGGCATCCCACACATGGGGGATCTGTGCTATTACCATTACAATGCGATCCTGGCCACCTAGGCTGATGGGAAGATGACACTGATCAGCATGCATCAACTAGGTACTGTAACAAGAACTTATGCTAGCTGCTTATATAACCTGCCTCTGCATGCCACCCACAAATATTATGAAGTGCCTACTTATCTCTGTAGTCTGGGTGCAACATGAAATTGTCTCCACCACCGAGTTTTCACAATATCACATCCATGAGGAAAGTCAAGTCCAGTGTATGGCCAAATTTATGAACTGCAACATTAAGAACCTTAGCAAGCCTGGCACTTTTTATAATATATCTAAATTCAGTACCTAGAGTTACATACAGATCACCAATCTAGACAGTGAAATCATTCAGCATAACTGTGTGCTGGAAAACAGTAACTCAGCCGACAAAGAAGTCTGCAAACTTCTGTATGCATGTTCTCACACAATCTGGTGGATGCTGCAATAGTGAAGAGAAGGACATCTACTGTTAAGATAAGATTTTACACAAATGTACTATGTCCTTCCAAATCACTGTTGCAGTATTCCTTACTAAAGGAAGAATACAAAAGCTCAGGAAGAAACCTAGGTAGAGGAAGGTCCAGCAGAGCCCTCAAGAAACCCAATGGTGGATAGCTCTGGCAAAGGCAGCTCTTACTCTGGAAACCACATCTAATTTGTAATGCTTAGTGAAGGTATGGACAGAAGACCAAGTAGCAGCTACAGAGACAGAACTGGTATCTAGTATTTTGAAAAATGTACCAGTAGAAGTCACAACCATGGTAGAATGAGCCTTTACAGAGGCAGAAAGATATTTCCAAAGAAAAGAGTAACAAAAAGAAATGGCCTTAGAGGTCCAAGAAAAAAATGGTTTGCCTGGAAACAGCTAAACCTAAAGATTTAGGATGAAAATAAATAAAAAGCTGCTCTGGCTTGTGAATGGCTTTAGTCTTATCTAAATATTATCTGAGCTGCATATGCAAATCCAAGGTGTAAAGAACCTCCTCACTAGCAGACTGTGGAGAAGGACAAAATGCAGGCAAATTAATAAACTGATTAAGAGACAATTCATTAACCACCTTGGGCATAAAAGAAGGATTAATTTGAAAAGAAAAACTAAAAAAAAGTAGGAACATCCATAAGGGCCTGAAGCTCAGATACCATCTTAGCTGAAGAAAGGGCCAACAGAAGAACAGTCTTCCATGTATAATGCTGCAAGGAAGCTGAAGTCACAGGCTAAAAGGAGCCTGAGTTAATTTATCAAAAACAAAATTAAGGTCCAAGGAAGGAGGAATACACTTCCTGGAGTTTAAGTAGACTTAACAGGAAGAGCCCTTCTAGAACCCATTTACCTTTGGGAGGAGGTTGAGACTGTTTACACTTAAGGGCAGGCGTGGAGGTAAAATTCCTCTGAAGTTTAGAAATAGGGGAAATAAAAATATGCTTCAGTTCCTGTAAGGTCTTGACCTTTTCTTGCAGGGAATTATAAAGATCAGCTGCTGTATAAGAGATTTTTATTATCATAGGTTGCATCCATCAGTTTAGACTTAATATCATCAGGTAAAGGATGTAGGCAAAGCCAAGAGTAGCACCTCAACACAGAACCAAAAACAGCAGCTCTACAAGAAGTATCAGCTGCATGATAAGTACATTTTATAGAATGGTGAGACGCTTGAGAAGAAAAGCACAGCTAAAACAGGGACAAAACCAATCTGTGAGAATCAGGAAGGTCAGAAATAACCTTATAGGTCTGAGAAAGAAGAGTTAAGACATACCTGGTCATATGGGTCTGATAATAACTCAAGAGGCCAGTGTAGCAGCAGTATACACCTTTTTACCCCGCCATTCCATGACTCTTCTGTCCTTGTCAGAAGGAAGCAATTTAGTAGAAGGCAAGAGCTTGAAAGGGTTGTCTGAAAGACAGATACAGCAGAGGGGCAGCAGAAGGATATTTGTAAAGAAACTTACAATAATCAGGTACCTTATAAAATGTGCCAGGCTTTTTTGGGGCTGGAGGTAGGGAATAAGGAGCCTGTGAAGATGTTGAAAAAGTGTCCAATAGGGCAGCTAAGACCAGTGGGACATCAAAGAGCTTGGGCTATTCCATCTGGAGGAGTTCATAATACCTTTTTTGGATGTAAGATACCTGAGTACAATCCCATTTAAAGAATCCCATTATATGACAAATAGTATTCCCAACAGAAAGTTCCTCAAAAGCAGAATCTGGACTAATGGAATCCTCCCTCTCAGAACCATAGACTAATGGAAAAGAAATCTTAGAGGAACAAGCCAAGGACTCTTCCCCAGAGTCCTAGTCCTCATCAGAAGAGTCTTGCTCCCTAGGCCTATTCAGGGGAGTAGTAGACTAAGGGGGGGCATCAAGTCTACTAGTGCCTTAAACAACCCCTGTGTAAAATGTTGCCATTCACATTAAAGATACTTAGGTAAAGGGGGAATGTGTTTAGTTTTCTGCTTTTTCTTTTGAGGGATGTCAGCCCTAAAGACCTTAAGAGGTTCAGACCTTGCAGACAATTAATGTAGTGGGAATCTCTTCCCAAATGAGAATCTGTGGAACTCTTCTCAGACTCTCGTATATTATCAGCTGAGGTCTCCCCTTAAAATGTAATGGTTGTCTGCAGAGGCTCCAAGGACGTGTGGGAAGCCGGATCCATGCTGGCCTCCAATTTGGTCATGGCACAGGAATCCAACGGAACAATCAAACACTCTGGGCTTTCTTCAGCTTTGAGAGAGATGTCTGAGGGAAGCAGTACAGCAGCTGAATGTGACCTAAATTTTTTGGTTGTCTTCTTCTTCTTCTTCTTGGCAGATGCCTGACCCTCAGAACAAGATGATTCTACCATCACACCCTGTGCTAATAACTTAGGATGTTGGTTCTGCAGCTAAATAGACAAAGAAAAGAGATGACTATGAAGGGGTTTGGGAACAAACACATGACTAATCAAACATGTAATACGGTCATAAGATGCATCCAAACAAAAAAGGACCTGATTGTGATGGCCCTTATGGGGAATCTGTCTCTCACACTGACATTTTCCCTTTCTGCATCAAAGAAAATAAGATAAGAAGAAACCTCCAAAAGGGCACCTATCTGAAAATGTCATGGTAGCCATCACAACTGAATGAGAGTTCAGACCAATGAGTGAAGATGACATTTCAACTGGCAGCAAAGAAGTTCTGAGGTGTGTACATCCATACATCACCTTTATACCCTATGCCATGAGTAGGGAACATATGTGTGGCATATGATGTCCTTTGCTATACTAGATGGACATTGGGCTGTCCTAGGCAGGGAATCCCTTTAGTGAAGAATACGGCAACAGTGATATGGAAGGACTTCATATGCTCCTTTGCCCCATTTCATGTATAGTACCAGAGATTCAAAACCTTACCATTACACTTCATAAAGTCCATTTTGTAATTATTATAATTGAAAAAAAAGTGAATGTCTCACAATGGTTTAATATGCTTCCATGGAGTAACACACTTCTTTTTATCATCCTATACTTGTACTCAGCTATGCTTTTTTATGTTCTGCTTATTACTGAAATCAAAGTAATTTCTAAACATTCTACAAAGTACTTATTTTCTACTGCATTACACAGAAAAGGGGATACCCCTTTAATCTGATTTTATACATCCATTTATACGGGTCTACTTCATATGATCGAAATTTCATTTGACTGAGACCATATAACCTAAAGTTCATAATACTGAAAACCCACTTGACTGAAACTGATAACATTGACACCTTACAATGCTACATTTTAACATAGTAGTGGCAGTGTGTATAAGGTAAGAAAAATGCATATGCCTTTTCCCCACTCTAGTGTGATCCTGGAGTTAGAATATATAGTTATGGGGGGTGTGGGGGTATATATTGTGTTCTGAACAGAGTAATTTATTGGACTTGTAAGTATCCATGTCTATGGTTCAAAATATTTAAAATATAGTAATATTTAAAATAGGTGGGGGGCTATGTCACTCACACCCCCCAATGTGGGGGCTTGTGCCCCCCACACCCCCAACTATATATACTAACTCCAGGATTGCACTATAGTGGGGAAAAGGCAATATACCTTTTACTTACCTTATACACAATGCCACTACTATGTTGAAATTTAGCATTGTAAAGTGTCAGTGTTATGAATTTCAGTCAAGTGAGTTTTCAGTATTATGCACTTTAGGTTATATGGTCTCAGTCAAATGAATTTCAGTCAAATTAAATTTCTATCATATGAAGTAGACCCATTTACACACACACACACACAAACGCACACACATACACACTTGCACAAACACACACATATACACACTTGCGCACACACACACACACACACACACACACACACACACACACACACACACACACACACACACACACACAGCTACATTAAAATACTTAAAAACTAAAATAAATACATCTACCCTCATCATTTCTGTTTCTTTGTATATTTCTGTGTGTGTATATATTATATATATGTGTGTGTGTGTATTTATTTACACACATACATATATATATATATATATATATATATGCCTTGCATGCATTTATTTTATTTCTAGAAATGCTTATTAAGCATTCCTATAACTGGCCTATAACATCCTCTTCACATTTTGGTGAAAAATGAAAAATACAAAAACTACACATTTCTTTGAGTAATCTGCTTGGGGGTTGCTAAAATGCATGCAGATGTACTGTATGCAGACACACACACACACGTTTTTAAAGAATTTTTGAAAACCCTTAGGCTTAAAATTTGCTTGATATGCTTTTAACTGAGAATTCTTATTCTTTTGCTGAGTTGGTGGTATATCAATCTATTACTCTATGAAACAAAGCCAGGAAATTCATGAAATGACCACTTATGTACTTTCTTATAAGCCATGGTGGTGAAGCAGTAGCATTGTTGTCTCACAGCAAGAGGTTCTTCTGTTCGATTCTTGGCTGGAGCGCCTTCTGTGTGGAGTCTGCATGTCCTCCCCACGGTCGAGTGGTGTTCGAAAGACATGTATGAATGGGCATGCCTTCGTTGAAGGTTGGGCATCGGGCTGGCACCTCGGCACCATAAAAATCGACTGCCAATCATTAGCGGACTGGAGTTCTGCTGTGGTGACCCCTAACTGGGAAAAGCAGAAAGAAAAACAACAACCACTTATGTACTTTCTTCCATTGCAGTACCTATATTATAGATTGTTTCTTAAGTTCTGCTGCATTTGTTTCTCCTACATTATCCTACTGAGCCATGGCTATGTGGAATGGAAAGTATATAAAGCAATAAAGACCCTTAATTATATACTGTAATTTTTAGATACAGATAACTACTAAAAAGTAGCATGAGATATGCTTTTTTCTGGTTCACACAGACATGAATCCCCTTTCAGCTTCAGCAGAAGAAAAAAATGTTCTTTTTGGTTTACATCACTTCTGCTTATACACATCTACTTACGAAACTCTTTTCATTCATTTTTACTGTCAAATGGATTAGATAATCCATTTTAAGTGCCATAATGTAATACTTTTCAATGTTTTACTTAACATTCATTTTTTATATTATTATATACCTTTTTGACCAAGCAACTATTATTAAACTCCACTGTTTTCAGCTGTATCGTTACCCATCCATTTATCCTTTTGGCTGCAGAAACTGAAACCATATCATCTCATAAAGCTGGTTCAGACTTTTCACTTAAGTTCTAGTATTTGCCTGGATTTCTTGGTCTGCTGCTCCCAAAGCTTAGAATAGCATTTTAGTCTCACTAAATCCTTCAGACCTAGTGTTCTTTTTCTTAAGTAGCTTACAGCACTGTACTATAAAGAATCCAACATGTTGTCTTGTTACTTCTGAGACAAAACTTTGTGAGTAGCAACAGCAAATGAAACTTAAGCTTCAAAGAAAGAGGAATGTGCAGTTTATATTACTGATTCTAAAGTGTGGAAAAGTATATGATTTATCCATATAAATCTGTTCTTTCCACCAAATTCAGGACAGCAAAACTGATGATCTGATAAACATTTTCTATCAGATAGCACCTTTGCAATATTAGAGATACTAAAAATCTGTTAACAAATTCTGGTAAATAAACATCTAGTTTCTCATTCCTCTGAATGTGTCAGTTCTCTGTTTCTTTTTCTCTTCCTCACCCTGCACTGTTATTTATGGCATCATTAATCAAACACATTTTAAAGATATATATATACAGGCAGCTACTTACAGTAATGCAAATAAATTCCAACCTCAGACTTGCAGCAGGTTGACCTGACTTTTCTCTAAGTTGCCTGTAATTATATCCTGGGCCAATAAATGTTTCTGTACCGAGATGAGCAGGCAAACATTACAGAATTAATTTAACCATCTTATGTCACAGTATCAGGACTGGCTCCAGCTGACAGTGAGGCCCTGAACTTTGTTAAAAAAAAAACAAAAAAAAAACAAAAATGAATGTATGAATGAAAACTTCAGTTACATTCTTCATTGTGCATGATGGCTACAAGCCATTCTTAGGCTATTCTCAGATAAGATGTATTTTACAAACTATTTGCTTATGAATAAATGCACTTTATCTTCTCAATGGGTAACTAGACCCATGATCATAACTACTGAGCTATATAAAAACAAGCCAGCAGTGCTAAAGTGAGCAGTGATTTTGGCTTATTTTCACTTTTTTTTTCCTGACAAGAAAAGCATCTTGGATAAACTAATGCATGATGCAAAATACATTATGTACTGTATCATATCATTGCTAGGCTTAAAAATGCCCTTGTGCTTGCTAGCCTTGTAAACACCCATGAACCTGCAAAACTGCCTGCTGCAATGTGCTGCATTGCTAGGCTTAAAAATGCCCTTGTGCTTGCTAGCCTTGTAAACACCCATGAACCTGCAAAATTGCCTGCTGCAATGTGTCATTCACAGAAGGGTATGTGTGTCTGTCTGTGTTGACTTCAGAATAAATAAATGGAAAAATGATGCAGTTAAGATTATGTCTGCTGTATATATATATTTTTTAGCAAGACAGAAGACACTGTCTTATTCATAATTTTTTTCCTAATGATTTATGTCTGCCTGCAGTGATTGTGATGTGTGCTTTTACTATGCATCTATACAAATAAAATAGCTGAACTGTAGTTAGCCTATGTTTGCATTTTACTTTACATAATTTGAAATATCCATTTACATATTTACTGTATCAGAACTACTGCAATGCCTTCTATAAATATTGTGTTATTTTTTTATATAGTGAACAGGCTTCCTTACTGCAGAACTTGCTTTCAGATGTCCACTCAAATCCATGTTTATTTCACTTGTGGATTACAATACATAGTGTCTGTCTCAACAAACATTGATGTGAATCTTTCTTTGTGGGAAAGACTGAGGCATCCTTGCATCCACATCTATGAAGTCAACTATATACACACATGGAAAAGCATCATTATCTTTATAAGTGAATCACAGTAATATTCAAAAAAATGTCCTTTTTTGTAATCTTTGTCACCCCCCCCCCCCCCACACACACACACACACACACAAACACCTATAATCTTTGCAATATCCTGAATTCATGAGTAGGAATGTAAGAGGTATTCTGGTCTTTCTTTATAATTTCTGTAGTTTTCTGTCAAATAGTTATGGACTGCAGGTGCCAAATTATGAGGCACTTTGAGCCTCAGACTTCATATCCTTCACAAAAATGCAAGCTAATCCAAAGCTTCTTATTTTTTCACCTTTGTACACCTTAAGGTAACCTTTATGAATCTGACACACTGTACTAATGTTTGTGTGATATAACTGAATCCAGTAATTCAGTACAGTACATGTTTTTTTTTATTTCAGTTTTGTTCACTGGGGTAGTCTGAATGAGCAAAAGTAGTTATTTTCAGTAGACTCCTGGAGAGAAAACTGCAAAATGAAATATATATATATATATATATATATATCTATATATATATATATATATATATATATATATATATATATATATATATATATATATATATATATATACATACATACACACACACACACACACATACACACACACACACACACACACACACACACACACACACACATATATGGATCTACTTTACAAGCTCGAAGTTGCAAAACTTCAAACTATAAATGGTCAAGACCATAAGATTGAAGTTTTGAAACTGATATTGTAATAAAAAAAAAAATCTTTCTCATTTTTGCAGGGGGACAAGCCCCCTGCACCCCCACTCCCCCTGCTAAACAAATATACCAACTCTGAGATTGTACTACATTGAGGAAAATGGTACCTGCCCGCCTTGGCAAAAAACACTCCAATTCTATCCTAGACAGGATTCTCATAAATTCTCCTAATTGGTACCACCAGCCAGGTACACTACCTGACTCCATCAGTGACCACCTGCCTATCCATATTACTAGGTACTCACCCAACTTCCCTAGTACTCACCTCATAAAATACATCCGTAACCAAAGAAAATTCATTACTACCTCCTTCAACGAAATCCTCTCCAAAATTAATTGGTCCTGCCTATACTCTCTACCTTTAAATGACGCAGTCAGCTACTTTAACCAGACATTCCTAAACATACTGAACTCTCTTTTCCCCATCAGGAAATTAAAAGTCAAAGCTAAACATGCCCCCTGGCTATCCAAAGAAACCTTCTACCTTTTGCATAAAAGAAGAGATGCCACTTGGAAACAATATCAGAAAAGCAAATCTCCTGCCCTCCTACAATCTTACAGGAACTTAGAAACCTTATAAAAAAAAGAATCAACCAGGACAAAAGAAACGTTCACTTCCCTGACCAATCACTGCACATTAATAACCTGCAGAAGTTCTGGTCAACCATAAAAACTCTTCTTAACCCTGGCTCACCCACAACCCCCAACCCTTTTCCCAATAAATCACCCTCAGATACCACCATCCATTTAAATCACTACTTCACTCATACCATTTCTAAACTAGTACTTAACACCAGCAACAACCCCAACCCTACCTCTAATTCCACTTCCAGTTCTACTACTTCCACTACCAAGCCCACACTTTTTTCACATCCCCAGCCTGACTCCACTAACCTCTCAGACCCCTTCATGCTCAAATATGTATATGTTAGTTATATTAAAACTCTCCTCTGTAAACTCAAACCTTGTTCCCCCTCCCCTGATAACCTACCTCCCCAATTCCTAAAACTTGCTGCTAACTCTTTTGCCCTTCCTGTCATCATTTTAATCAACTGCTCAATCCAAGAATCCAGTGTCCCCTCTATTTGGAAGCAATACTACACTATCCCACTACATAAAGTAGGTAACTCCACAGAACCATCTAACTTCTGTCCCATTGCTATTTTTTCTCCCCTCTCCAAAATTCTCGAAAAGTCTATCCATTCTCAACTACTTTCCCACTTTACTCAAAACAATCTTTTAACCACCACCCAGCATGGTTTCAGACTGAAACACAGTATTAACACTGTACTCTTATCCTTCTCGCATACAACTGCTGAGGCCAGGGACAATAACAAACTTGTGTCCTGCCTTTTCTTAGATCTCTCAAAGGTTTTTGATACTCCCTCACAACCTTCTACTTCATAAACTTTCTCAGCTGAACATTTCCATCCCCACTCTTAATTGGTTCTTCAGTTACCTGTCCAATCACCTACAAGCAGTTAAATGGCAACATTCCTTCTCACCCTTTTGGGCAGTTTAGACCGTTGTTCCTCAAGGATCAATTCTCGGTCACCTCCTTTTCATTCTCTTCACCAATGACCTACACATTGCCAGTAACCTCTCCTCTATCATACAGTACGCAAATGATTCAACTCTGATCTCCATTTCTGACTCTGTCAAAAAACTCCACCATACCACCCAAACTTCCTTTCATTCTGTTGATAAGTGGCTCACCAACAATCAACTCATCCTGAACCTCTCTAAAACTAAGGTCTTATTATTCCTGCCTAAAACTCTAGCCCACCACAAACCCAGTTTTCTAATATCCTCTCTAAAGGGCACCATCATAAGACCACACTCGCACACTAAACTCCTGGGTGTCATCATAGATGACCATCTCAAACTAGACCTCCACATACTTATTCCATAAAGAAAACACACCAAAAACTGGGCCTGCTATACAGAAATAGCAAATTCCTGACCCCTATCTCAATCCTATCTAATCCCTGACCTCCTCTATGGCTCCCCTCTATTTTCCAATCTACAAAATAACCTGTTGGCAAAGCTAGACCAAACCTACAACAAAATTACTAGATTTGTCACCAGCAGCCCCTATAAATCCCATCACTGCACCGCACTCACAAAACTACATTGGCTCAAACTCCCACACCTTCTGGCCAAAAGTCAGCTGATCCAAGCTTTTAGAATTCTTAATTCAAACTCTGACTGTCCATCTCTGTCCAACCCTCCCCATTCCCTGCGCAGCTCCGATAAACACTTACTACAAGTCTATAGAGCCAACAAGAATATAGGTAAAATACTCTATAAACACTTCGTCTCCATTATCTGGAACAATCTTCCACTACAAATCAGAAGCCATACCTCTCTTCCTAACTTCAAACATGACCTGATACTGTTATCTCCATAACAAGCCTATATGTACCGGTAACCACCCTACTTAACTTCTCCATCTTCCTATACCAACTTCACCACTAACTCTGATCTATAAGACCTTTCCGCTTTCTATAACTTACTATATATAACTGCTCTCCCTTCTACACCCTCCCGCTAGATCACTACATCCCTCCTCTACTACTTTCTTCTTCTGCACCATCTCTTCCTCTGCCCCTTGTACATACACGTTTCTCTCTTATTTATTTTTTTTTAACTCCTGCACTAGTTTCATCCTCAGATCTGATGCCCCCTGCACATACACAATTCTCCTTCTAGCCACTAATCTAATAATACCATGTTTCTTTTCAAAATAATACCGATAACCATAATTCCCTTACTGCATACCTCCTGGATTTATTATTGTTGTTTTTCCTTTTACAACCTTATTATTATACTTTTTTATGTATAAAGCTATGTACAATTCCATGGAGTACATTATTTTCTTATCCATTGTATTCATGACATTGTTTTGCTCTGTATTATTGTAAACTTGTCTCTACTTGTATGTCTGTTTGGGGCTTTTCCCATCGGGTCACCACTGAAAAAGGGTAAATTCTTACCCAGCTGGACCAACCCGGTTAATATATGCAGAATAAATAAATAAATTAATAAAAATTTCCATTACACATTCTATGGTGATCTCCATTCAAAGTGTTTGAAATTTCAAAACTTTGATCTTATGGTCTTGACCATTTGCAGTTCGAAGTTTTGAAACTTCAAGCTTGTGAAGGGAATGCATCTAGGACAGCCAATGCCCCAGTAATGAAAAAACGTGATATATTATGTTCAGAGGTTCAAGTTCCAATAATATAGCTTCTACTCATTGAGTCTTTATTAATATACTTCCCACAGATTTGCAGTAAAAACCTAGATTCTTTTGTGAAAATGGCAAGTATTTTTATTGTTTCCAAGATTCATGGAGTTAACACGAGAAGGTCACTACATGGAATACAATTACCTTGACTACACCTATCTTCATAATGTAGTTCATTTGAGAGATTAATTTTGCCTTCAAGGGGGCAAAACAAGTCAAGCGTAATATAAAATAATAGACTTTTTCTTGAACATCAGAATTTTTCACTTTCTCTCTCATTAGAAGCCAGAAGTGCAAATGGAAATGGCATTCTCCTCGGACATCTAGAATATTGCCTGTTTATTATATCTGCCAAACTAAATAAAACCAATGCTGCACTGCAAGTCATCAGGGCTGAATATGCTGATGAAGAAGTCTTTCCCTAAAAAGGAGCACCACTATAATGTCCTCTCAAAAGCAAAATGGCTACCAATAAAACAATGAGTATTTTTTAACTCAGTTCCTAAAATTAAACTATTTTCAGTTGACTTACTGACAGAACTTCAAAATCTCAACTTCTTAGATGCCTATACTCTCTGGAACCACATAAAAAAAAAAAATGCTAGAAATTGCATTTCACTGACCATCGCTTCTATCCCAACAAATAACTTATCTTACAATGATGTTAAATATAAATGCTTTCATAGTACTCATTACCTGAATTTATGCCTTCCTGATGACTGCAGGTTCATCATCAGAAAACTGTGAGGTAGAATTTGCAGCCTTAGTTGTTTGCTTGCTGGGAGGCATTGGGAAAACGGACAGGTCATAGAATACAAGGGGTAAGAATGCTTTCCCTTATTCTAGTATTGAAAGTTAATGGAGTTAGTACATATCCGGGGAGCATGGGGTATGCAGTTCCGAATATGAGGAGTACTAGATATATTGCCCTCTTGCGAAAAACACTGACCTGGCATTTAATTTAACATCAAATCAATGATGATGTTGATGTTCTTTGACTGAAGAGCTTCATGTTGAAGTTGATGATTCATCACACGCATTATTATCTTCTAGAACAATTCTCTCATTTCTTCATCAATTTATACATTGCACTAAAATCACATATCACCACTCTCACCTTATTCCTTTCCTCCATCTTTTTCTTTCTCATTCCTTTTCCTCCCAAGGCTATCATTTAACTATGTGTTCTAAATGTGCTACATACCTAGCTTCCATCTTTGTTACTGATATGTGTAATCACATCCAAGGCTATCATTTAACTATGTATTCTAAATGTGCTACATACCTAGCTTCCTTCTTTGTTACTGATATGTGTAATCACATCCAAGGCTATCATTTAACTATGTATTCTAAATGTGCTACATACCTAGCTTCCATCTTTGTTACTGATATGTGTAATCACATCCAAGGCTATCATTTAACTATGTATTCTAAATGTGCTACATACCTAGCTTCCTTCTTTGTTACTGATATGTGTAATCACATCCAAGGCTATCATTTAACTATGTATTCTAAATGTGCTAGATACCTAGCTTCCTTCTTTGTTACTGATATGTGTAATCACATCCAAGGCTATCATTTAACTATGTATTCTAAATGTGCTAGATACCTAGCTTCCTTCTTTGTTACTGATATGTGTAATCACATCCAAGGCTATCATTTAACTATGTATTCTAAATGTGCTACATACCTAGCTTCCATCGTTGTTACTGATATGTGTAATCACATCCAAGGCTATTATTTAACTATGTATTCTAAATGTGCTACATACCTAGCTTCCATCTTTGTTACTGATATGTGTAATCACATCCAGCTGTTACTGTCATGCTAGTAATTTGCTTGTTTTGGAAGATGTTCCAGTTAAACTTTAATATTATTAATACATGTAAATCTGTGTTTGTTTTAGTAATAGAATTTGTTTGCCATGAACTTTTTTGCTAATAATAGTATGTATCCTTGAAGGTTATGTTCATTTAGCAACAGTTTGTAAACTTGCATGTGATTAGTGAAAGGAACTAAATCAGAAGGCTTTTTTGAATTGCTAATTAAAATTATATATTTTTTCGCATATAAAGACTGCATTTAGACTTTTATTACCATAAAAATAAATCATTCCCCTTCCTCCAAATGTTGAGTAAAATTTTGTTGCATGCAAACAATATTTTAGACAGCTACAAATTATTTTTCAATTTAAAATTTCATGTAATACAGTGAAGCGTGCTGTGTTGAAAACCAACAGGTCACCATATTTATTGAGACCATTTCTTTAACACAGTACACATAATACCATAAAATAAAACAAAACAGCACATAAATTACTGATATGTATGAGTCTGAAGCTATAGCTGAAAATTGTACATGCTGAGCTCTGAGAATACCATTTTACTATTTTTAATGCTATGGTTATCAGCATGATATGAAACCATGTCCAGTGCTTACCAAAGAACATAGGTAGTGTGGAGAGCCTAACCACTTTCTTTGAGATACGTATTTTGAGAAAAAAGGGTAGAATGTATTTTTCAAGTAAACTATGGAAATTTAAAATGATGTAGTAGTCACTGACTTAATAATTCCTTGAATGCTCCTTGTGAGGCATAAGCAGACTTGTTTGTGAAAGCAGCTGGTATGTGTGTTGAGAATGTATGCATAATGTCTTCATTTGACACAAAAAAGGACATTATCACTACTATAACCAATAAATGAAATGGAAAATTGTCTAAAAGTTAAAGATTCATTTAATTTTAACTAAATGATTGAGAAGAATTCAACATTAGTGAAAGAAGGTTTAGACAAATGCTCTTAAGGAACTTGTTTGTTCAAGTCAGAAGTTTCAGTACTGAGTTATGCAAGTCAAAAACTGAAACAATTAAATCAGATTGAGTTGTGTTGTGTATGTAAAAAAACAAACAATAAAATATACAGTTTCATGCTGTGCAATGTTGATATTGAAACCAAAGCTGCTGTTAAGATTAGCCTGTGTAAACGCAGAAGAACTTGAGCTTCTCCACATTAAAATCACCATAAGCTAAATCCCATATGAACAGGAAACCCATAGCATGTGATTAAGCTTGCTGGAAACACTCACCATCCAACGCAATACCATTTTCGTGTACAACTTTAAGATACCCCGCTATTATCTGGGAACCATGTACAAAAACATGCACACTCAGAGATTCCTGGGTTTTCTAAACAAGAAATCCCTGGACCAGGTTGTCAATACAATGGCCAAGGTTCAAACATATTGATCTGGTCTTCACTAATATGGAGAGTGCTGCACATCCCTGAGTATAATTTCTTCTCTGCTGAGGTAAGACCATAAAATAGTGTGCTCTGAAGTAAAAGAAATAAAACGTGAAACCCAGCTAACACTGGAATGATTAAGAACTACACTAAGGCTAACTTTCTACTGTTAAGTGATAACCTGGCAACATTTCAAGCCTCCCTAAACTCTAAGAACACTACTGCCTACATGGAATTGTTTACAGAAAGCCTATGCAAGCATGTTAACAGATGCATAGGGGCACCTGTACCCACCAGGAATACGGACAGAACTAACTCAAAAAACAAAGCCACTGTGGTGGAATACAAACATCAATGGACAGTATAACAGAAGGAAGAAAGCTGTGATATAAAAATAGAAAGTTTAGTACCAAACATGATAAAAACACTTGTACACTAAATAAGCAACTCAGAGGACAAATAATGTCTGCCAAAGCTGAGGTAAATTTGGCATCCTAGGCCAAGGACAGCTGCAAGGCATTCTTTAGTTAGGTCCACAACCTCAAAGACCATACACAATTGTGTGCAGATCTCATTGTTAATGGAGCTACCCATACTGTGCCAAAAAATATACCAAACCAACTAGCAGACAAATTCAGCTCAAACTTTACTATTCCCCCAAGTGTCTCCAGAGGAAATACAATCAAATATTACTTCCCCTTATAATTTCTAGAAAACAAGTCCTCAATGCTTTCTCTAAGGCCAAGAATGCTGCATTGATGGGTCCCAACAATATCCCAAAGCTACCTTAATACTAAATTGTACATCAATGAAAACTTTATATCACAACCTCTGTCTGTATCTAATACATATTTAACCAATGTTTATGTGTCATGGTCTTTTCATTTTACTGCATTCAGTACAACTCTTTTCTCACAATACTTAGGCATCATGTTTATCTTCACTAGTATATCTGAATCTAAACACCCCCATAACAATCTTGGACTATCATGTCAACAGCTTATTTTGTTCTATCATACCTACCAAGTTGTCTCTCAAATAAGTAACTATTTGACTCTATGTGCCTAGTTTGTCTGAACTTTTGTAAATATTTGACTCTGTATTTTAGTGTTTCAAATGTACTTTTATATTTTGCTATTACAAAAGTAAATTCTCAGTTTATTACAGGCTGAAATCTGATCTACAGCTACAGCTTTTCTCCCCAGGCCTCTGCTGAAAATGGGTACATATCCAGACATACTATCCTGGTAATCAAATATCAAACAAATAAATAAAAAATAGCATGAAACATTACCCATCAGGTCTTTTGGAATCACTATTTAATCATAGCCTCCAATCAGGCTTCATTCTCATTGGTGGAGAAGAGCAATCACCACTCTGCACAAAGGTGGACCATCTACAGATCCTGGAAACTACAGAGCCATAAGTGTCACTATGCTCATATGCAATGTAATGGAAATAATTATGACAGATATTATCAGTAATGACATCAGACGCTGGACTCAACAAAGTTTGACTTCATGAAGGGTAGGTTATGCCTACTCAACCTGGTGGACTTCTTTTGAAAAGATCAACAAAGCAATGGATTAGGGTAAAATGTGTCTCACTGCATACCTTGACTTGGCCAAGGCATTTGACACAATGCCCACTTTCTATAAACTCAAGATATTTGGTAAAAACCCTTATGCCACCCTTGTATGGCCAGCTGGCACACAGACAGGGCCCAAAAAGTTAGAACTGGGTAGTTCACCTCTACATAGAGGACAGTCACCAGTGAGTCCCTGAAGGATTGATCTTGCAACTGTTCCTTTTTTGGATCTGCTTCTCTAATGTTAAGGCCAATGTCAAGAGCCTCTGGCTGACCACATTTGCAGATGATTGCAAGTTTTGAGCAGTCATAGAATTTCCCACTTATATTAATGTTCTCCAACAAGGGCTGAAACAGAAAAATAATAGTATCAGTTGGGAAGTCAGCCACCCCTGGTAACCATCATATTGACAGCATACCCCTAAGGTTCAACCCAGTAGTAAATGACTTACGGACACATGCACACAGTGATCTATCCATTCATCATCATGTGGGGTATGGTAAAGAGGACATTGTTCTATGTTGTGCAACTTGGCATGGCATCCATGTCTAAGTAGGTCATTGTTCCAGAGCATTCCACATTCCTCAGACATATCATTGAGTACAATGCCCTCTTTGGTATGTACCTAATCAAGCATAATGAAAAATGGGCATATCCATAGACGTCCCTCATTAAAAGAATACAGGGCATAAATAACATGTCCCCTGCAAGCAGCCTCAGATCCCTATCCTTGTATTCTGTTTTCAAAACGCTGCTGAGGGTACATCTATGCCTGTATACAAGGTGTCATCAGACCCCACTCTCAGGGACTGCCTGCATATCCACAAAACAAGCAGCACCAAAAATTACCCTTTCTAAAGACTTAAACCTTGCCTGTGATATAAAGAGGACCTGCTGGAGAGACAGGTATGTGTCCCAGAGACTACCCCTTCTCTGGAAAGTGCTCCCTATTCATATGAAGCAGAGTTCCTCCTGAAGCCAATTCAAGTGTAACTCGGACAACTGTATGGAAAGTAGGAAATGGATCAGTGGATTGGCACCTATGCCTCTAGTGGATAAAGGCATCCTGTAAATGGCTCATCTCTCAAGCCCCTGCTTACACCTAGCAAGGGTACTAGAACTTGTAAGAGATTTGGATACATGGCCAGACTTAAAAAGAACCCCAGAGTTAGTTAGCCTAATACACATCCATAAATCTATGAAAAATTGAGCATGATAAATGACTGACAAACTTGCAGATGCCAGACTTTACACAGCTGTAGCTTCAATGATTTACACAGCCCATAAACATAATTTGCATATTTATGAATTACAGTTTTCATGTTCTTGGAGGTACCAATTTGCAAATTTGTGTAGTTAGTTCTGTTATGGAAAAGAAGCAGTGCAGTGTGCAGTGGTGAGAGACTACAAGCACAAACAAAAACATGAGTTGAGATGTTTCATTTGATTGTTTTTCAGCACAGGGCTTTTTTATTTACTGGACTTGACAATTTTATTTATGACTTTACTTGCTATACTGAAAATTACTTAAAACTGCAAATGCTTAATAACATGCTACTGAAATGTTGGCCTGACAACACAAGAAAAGTTCCATTACTATTTGAACTCTACTGCACTTACAGTGATATTTATGAGTCAGAACAAGCAAAGTTTACATCCATCTAAGTGATTCTGTCTAACTGGGTAACCAAAAGTTGGAAAAAGAATGCTAAGTTTACTTGGGCGCTGTCAGGTGTAAAGAAAGGGCAAGAGATGTAATGTTTTGTAGAGAAATATCACAAATAATTGAACTTATGTTAAAAATCTGTCATATCCATACATATATCGCAAGGACAACACTAAAGGCATCACAACTCTGCATGAAACTTTACATAAACATGGAACAAAATACAAAATGGAGGTTTCATTTCACGGCCAAAAAAGTACCTAAAGTGTACTGAGCAATAGCTGAAATAGTTTGTGGTCATCAAAATGAAAGCTGCAGCTTCACAAACTCTTGTCTCACTATTTTTATGATGTGGTATCCCTCATGATCCCATTTCTAATAATGGTTTACCATTTTTACTAGTTTTCACATGTGCTGATATAGAGTTTGATACCCTTAGCAATCATTTGCATATTGTGTGATCTTGAGTAAGTGGAACCAGACAGTGCCATTGGGGTAATTTAAATAATTAGCTAGGAACCTCAGTGGCCTCCTGGACCACATGCCTAGTAACTACTTATGAACATATGAAAATATGAAACCAAAAGGTTATAACAGTACATTGCTTTACACAATAAAGTCAATATTTAAGAAATGGATCAGTTTTTTATGATAAAGTTATATTTCAAAAATAACTTGTCTAGTTAAATAATCCACTCCAATATATTATAGCATAATTCTGAACAGTATCTCAGCCTTCAATTGCCTGCCTCATCCTGCTGCTGCCTTTATATACTACAATATGTTCAAAACCATAAGTTCCCTTGAACTTACACCAGTACTCTTCCAGTGGTAATATCATACTAACATGGAAGGAATACACTAGTTTCAACTATATGAAATAAGTCTTTTTTTCCTGATGGAAGCAAAGAAAAACCTTCTGATCTAGTAATAACTGTCAATAACTCCAGAGACTAAAAAAACCCAGTTTGCATACAAAAGTTAGACTTTGGTTAGAAAACATTTTATTATTTTTTTCCTACACCTGTGCTATATCTGGGTCACATTGCCATCACGTCCACAAATCAGAAGAAGCATTGCATTATATCCAGAATCTTGTGCAGATAATAGAAGGTGTTTATGAAAACCTTATTTGATTTCGAAGTATGAAAAATGTTGATTTAGTCCAACTTGTAGATGAGCTCCTGATTTTGCTGATTCAGTAATGCTGATGAATAATCATATCATAAATGTTTAGTGTAATCCAACAAAGCTAACAAATGAGGTTTGGAACAGACCAATTTGTCCAGGGACATCTTCAAGGGGGGGGGGGGTAGATAGAGTAGGAGGAATTGGGAGGATAGGGTTAATTAGGATGGGGTTTGGGAGGAAGTGAGGTAGGGATAGGGAGGGATGTAAAGGATGTTAGGCAAGTGTAACTGGAGTAAGAGTCACATTTTGGTTGAACTTGCTAAAACAAGTATGCCCATGATGACCTGTGAGTATTTTGGGAGAAAGGGTGGACCTGTGAGTGTTTTTTGGGGGGATGCATGGCTTCTGAGTTTCGGGTTGGGAAAGACATTGGGGGTGGTTGGTTTTGTGGGGGATTGCATTTTGCTGGGGCATTGGGGAGGTTGGCACACTTTGGCTGTGGCCTGTCTCGTGGATGGTTCATTGTGGGGGGTTTTGAGATGAGGAGGGAGTGGGAGTGTTGCAGGATGCTCATTTGGGTGGTTTTTGTTCCCGTCAGCAATACTTTTATTGTGTCTGGATATGCTCAGGTCAGTTGTTCGATGTTGCTTTCGGTTGCTTGTGTGTCTGGATGCGGTTGTTCATGAGGCAGGTGGGGTGATGTGTGTTTCTGTGTAGTTTGTTTTGGTCGGTGCAGTGGTTTTTACACCCCTGTTGTCTGGTGGGCTTGGTGTTCACTTTGGTTTGGTGCTTGAAGATTGCCTCTCATCTCATTGAGGGTGGTGGTCTCTCGGCTGGCGGTATTTTGTGGTCGCTAGGTTGCAGCTGTCTGGTGCCGCATGTTGCCCGGGTTCATTTGCTGAACATCCGGTTTTTGGTACATGTGAAGGTCTCTCTCTCTTCTGCCAACATAAGAGGAGAAATATATTAAAGAAAAAAAAAAGAAAGAAGGGGAGTCCGGTTTGGCAGAGGTGCTAGGTTTGGAGTGTGGATTTTTGGTTGTCCGCATGTTTCTCCGCTGTTCCAGATTTGGTGGAGATGTCAGGTTTGTATGGGTACTTGGGTCTTCATGACTCATTTCTTGGGCTCTGGTGGAGTGGATATCGTTGAGTGGAGATTGTTGGGGTTGGGGCTGGGGCCCGGAGTGGTGGAGGGCAGAGTGTCCGTTGCCTTTGTTGGTGGTATTAAGCATTTTGAAGCAATGCTTGGCTGTTTGGCAGCTTGCTTGTCTGTCCTGTTGTAGTCAGAAGAAAAAAAAAAAGGGAAAGATAAAAAGAAAAGAATTTGGGTAGTCACCACTTGATGTGTGGATTGGTGGCAGCAAGGTGGCTTTGGATATAAACTGGATTCCTTCACCTGCAGGACAGCACAGATGACTTAGCGTACATGTCAGTTTGGCAGGCTTCCTGACAGGAAATTGCTCGCTGGGTGGTAAACTCAGCAGGCTGAGGAAAAAAAAAAGGGAAACAGATGTTGGTTGACTTTGTTCCATGCTCGTGCCTTGTTGGTGGTTTGTCCAGGGCATTGGAAAGCCGCAGGTTTCCTTTCGTGGGCTTGGGCGGATTGTGCATGTCACTGCTGACAAATAGCTTAAAGTGTTGGGGGAAAAGATCTGTTTGAGGACTGTTGTATCAAACAGAGGTAGTTATATTGTTTGGGGATGCTGTCATCTTGTGTGGGGACAGTGTTTTGTCTCTGTTACAACAGTATGCATGAGAAACTTGCTAGATGTATCAGTATATGTGTTTCGCTGATATGGGCTTTGATGTGTTAGACTCCACTGTACTGAAGTCCATCCCTACTACTGCTTTGAAAGCTCTATGTTTATTGCATGATGTTTATGGAGTGTCACAAGTTAAAATGAATAAAGATGCTTGATAAAATCACAATAACAGAACATGCTATGTACACGCCTGGAATAGCCATGAAAGTGTCTTAGGTTAATTCTCAAAATATGAAGTTAGGAGTCTGCAGTGCAGAACTTACATGCATATTCACAGCTAACATTTTTCCGTAGTTATGACTTAGACTAACTAATAACTGATTAAAGTATCACTTAATTCTCAGGATCTCCATGCTATTATGCAGAATAATATACTGACAAAAGACAGTAAAATTATAAATATACATTTCTCCATCAATGAACTATCAAAGCTAAATGTAAACGGTAGCATGTGTAGATTTACATCAGAAGTCACTCTCAATTGTACAGATTATTTTCACAGGATGTCCAGATTTTTGCCTCATATTTTGGTGTGTTCCTCCTAAAACATGTACTTTTCTGGCAAATAGGGTTAAAGTCATTAAAAAATGACAGACATTTCAGTTTAAGACTCCACATTCTTCAGGGAATTCAGGCTAATTCAAAACCTGTTCGGTCAATTTTCTGAGTTTCTAGGGGCAATAGTTAAACTCTGTCCCTATTTGCCCCCATATCATTTTAGCTATAGGTACAAAAGGACAAAGGCAGCCACAGTACAGCAGTTGGAAAGACTGAAAACTCTAGCAAGTAAAAATTGTTGAATATGCAGGCATTCTTTGAAGGATGGTATTAGCAGAAAAAAAAACACTGTAAACTCACAGCAGTATCCCTTTTACTCCTGTGGGAGTACTTATAGTGCAGGTAGGTTAAGCAAAGATGTGGGGTGTGGCTGTTTTAATGTGAGATTGTGTGTGGACAGGTATGTGCATGTCTGCAGTGGCATGAGTGAGGCAGCATGCATTTGTGTGTACATGAATGTATGTTTCTGCCTTCGGTAATGGAAAGAATATAATTTCTAGATGTGTGGGTGTGTGTACCATTTTGAATATCCATGCTACCGCAAGCTGTTATATTAACCTTTTAAGTTTGTTTGAGGAATATTTAAAATACTACCTGATTGTATTTTGTAAGCGTCTAGTCAGCTATTATTAGGTTTGTGGCATTGTGTTAGTTTGTTTTATATTATGTAGGTTAATGTGCCTCATTTGGAGATGGAAGGTTAAGAGCTAAACAGATGATTTTACAATATAAGCTAGCTTGGCTTATACAGAGCACTAATTGATGTGGTCTGGAATCACAAGGTTACCCTGGTTGTGAATACTGATAGGTCCCTTTATGGGGGGGGGGGTTAGTTTTAACATACTTGACTGGTGGTTAAATTTATTTTGGATATTTGATAGAGTCATTGGAAGCATAGCTTCAGTTGTGGCTGCTTTGTCATAGATGTGAGGGTTGGTGGTGCATTCCTTCCTGGGTTGGCAGGATAGGTTGTCCTTGATGATGTCTTGGAATGTGTGTTATGTATTTTGGGTGATTTACATGTCTTTTTCTTTCTTACAGATGCAGTCTTGGAATGGTGTCGCTATAATTTGGAATAGGTTAGTATAAGGTGGAGTCTTCTCTTTACATATTAGAGGGTTTCATTTTGTCCTTTTATTTATAGATTGTGGTGTGCCAAGTACAGTTGTGGCGATAAACAGTGAATTCACAGATGATGGAAGCAGTGGCAATTGAGGAGATTACACATGGGGAGCACAGGAGGGCAACAGTTACTGACGAAATTGCAGAGGTATGTAATCAAGTGGGTGTGATTGGTGATCAGAGGGAAGGAGAGTCAGAGGTGTTGGAGCCATTTCAATGGATGCCACTGCTGCTTGGGTGTGCACAGGAAGGCCAGAGATGGGCATGTGCTGAGTGACCAGTGGTCAGCACCCTGATTAAATGCCTTTGGAAGGTAAAGGATGCTTTATGTGACTTCTGATGGTTGGACTACTGTATAATGGGATTCTGGATTTTGCTACTGGTGTTGTGTATAGGGAGTTTATGTAAGGAGGTGTGTTTGGGTCAAGGTAAGGTAGGACTAGGAGTGTGACCGTGCAGGTACCAGTGACTGTTGCCATTGATGTAATGGTGCATAAATGTGCTTGACTGGGGGGTGTAATGTAAACAGTCGCTTTCCTGCAGGAAGTAGTTAAAGGTAGTTGATGTTGTGGGGCTGGACTTTCCGGTTCTTGGTGTTGTGTACAAAGGGGTCACAGGGAATTTTATTTTCTTCACTGTTTAGCAAGATATTCCCCGGGATTCATGAACCTTGCGCCAGGCGCCCGCATAGCGTTGGCGTTATAATGCCAAATATGGCTGCTGAGCGATTCAGGTATGAATGAATTCCACGTGCACTACCGGCGTGCGCCGGACCGTCTCCGCCCCCCGGCGTAGGTATGCAAAACACACTGTGTGCGGTACTGCACCATGCAAATGAGGGCAAATAGCGATCCACGAAGTGGCGCAGGCGTAGCGTAAGGGCACGGCAATGTAAACCAAAAAAAATGGTTTACATTTACCCAAACATACCGGAGGAGTAACGGAAGGCTGTCAAAGTCAGGTATCATATAGGTGCAAT